>NW_027364392.1:0-240802 GCF_046119375.1 Phyllobates terribilis
AGCATGATAAAGAAGATTCAAAGAGAGTGAGATGCCAGCTCCTTTCATTCAGTCAGTAGCTTCAATCATTTCTGGATGTTTTTCATGGCAAAAATCAATGAATATTGTAAATGCACAAACAGTAATTTCTCCGCATTGCAAGTGGCAATTCTGAAATTTTTTGCTTTTTCCTGCTCCTCTTAGCATGATAAAGAAGATTCAAAGAGAGTGAGATGCCAGCTTCCTTTCATTTCAGTCAGTAGCTTCAATCATTTCTGGACGTTTTCAATGGCAAAAATCAATGAATATTGTAAATGCACAAACAGTAATTTCTCCGCATGCAAGGTGCAATTCTGAAATTTTTGCTTTTCCTGCTCCTCTTAGCATGATAAAGAAGATTCAAAGAGAGTGAGATGCCAGCTCCATTCATTCAGTCAGTAGCTTCAATCATTTCTGGACGTTTTTCAATGGCAAAATCAATGAATATTGTAAATGCACAAACAGTAATTTCTCCGCATTGCAAGGTGCAATTCTGAAATTTTTTGCTTTTTCCTGCTCCTCTTATCATGATAAAGAAGATTCAAAGAAAGTGAGATGCCAGCTCCTTTCATTCAGTCAGTAGCTTCAAACATTTCTGGTATATGAATAACATGATGTTTTTCAATGGCAAAAATCAATGAATATTGTAAAAGCACAAACAGTAATTTCTCCGCATTGCAAGGTGCAATTCTGAAATTTTTGCTTTTTCCTGCTCCTCTTAGCATGATAAAGAAGAATTCAAAGAGAGTGAGATGCCAGCTCCTTTCATTCAGTCAGTAGCTTCAATCATTTCTGGACGTTTTTCAATGGCAAAAATCAATGAATATTGTAAATGCACAAACAGTAATTTCTCCGCATTGCAAGGTGCAATTCTGAAATTTTTTGCTTTTTCCTGCTCCTCGAGAGATAGCATGATAAAGAAGATTCAAAGAGAGTGAGATGCCAGCTCCTTTCATTCAGTCAGTAGCTTCAATCATTTCTGGTATATGAATACATGATGTTTTTCAATGGCAAAAATCAATGAATATTGTAAATGCACAAACAGTAATTTCTCCGGCATTGCAAGGTGCAATTCTGAAATTTTTTGCTTTTTCCTGCTCCTCTTAGCATGATAAAGAAGATTCAAAGAGAGTGAGATGCCAGCTCCTTTCATTCAGTCAGTAGCTTCAATCATTTCTGGACGTTTTTCAATGGCAAAAATCAATGAATATTGTAAATGCACAAACAGTAATTTCTCCGCATTGCAAGGTGCAATTCTGAAATTTTTTGCTTTTTCCTGCTCCTCTTAGCATGATAAAGAAGATTCAAAGAGAGTGAGATGCCAGCTCCTTTCATTCAGTCAGCAAGCTTCAATCATTTCTGGTATATGAATAACATGATGTTTTTCAATGGCAAAAATCAATGAATATTGTAAATGCACAAACAGTAATTTCTCCGCATTGCAAGGTGCAATTCTGAAATTTTTTGCTTTTTCCTGCTCCTCTTAGCATGATAAAGAAGATTCAAAGAGAGTGAGATGCCAGCTCCTTTCATTCAGTCAGTAGCTTCAAACATTTCTGGTATATGAATAACATGATGTTTTTCAATGGCAAAAATCAATGAATATTGTAAAAGCACAAACAGTAATTTCTCCGCATTGCAAGGTGCAATTCTGAAATTTTTTGCTTTTTCCTGCTCCTCTTAGCATGATAAAGAAGATTCAAAGAGAGTGAGATGCCAGCTCCTTTCATTCAGTCAGTAGCTTCAATCATTTCTGGACGTTTTTCAATGGCAAAAATCAATGAATATTGTAAATGCACAAACAGTAATTTCTCCGCATTGCAAGGTGCAATTCTGAAATTTTTTGCTTTTTCCTGCTCCTCTTAGCATGATAAAGAAGATTCAAAGAGAGTGAGATGCCAGCTCCTTTCATTCAGTCAGTAGCTTCAATCATTTCTGGTATATGAATAACATGATGTTTTTCAATGGCAAAAATCAATGAATATTGTAAATGCACAAACAGTAATTTCTCCGCATTGCAAGTTGCAATTCTGAAATTTTTTGCTTTTTCCTGCTCCTCTTAGCATGATAAAGAAGATTCAAAGAGAGTGAGATGCCAGCTCCTTTCATTCAGTCAGTAGCTTCAATCATTTCTGGACGTTTTTCAATGGCAAAAATCAATGAATATTGTAAATGCACAAACAGTAATTTCTCCGCATTGCAAGGTGCAATTCTGAAATTTTTTGCTTTTTCCTGCTCCTCTTAGCATGATAAAGAAGATTCAAAGAGAGTGAGGATGCCAGCTTCCTTTCATTCAGTCAGTAGCTTCAATCATTTCTGGTATATGAATAACATGATGTTTTTCAATGGCAAAAATCAATGAATATTGTAAAATGCACAAACAGTAATTTCTCCGCATTGCAAGGTGCAATTCTGAAATTTTTTGCTTTTCCCTGCTCCTCTTAGCATGATAAAGAAGATTCAAAGAGAGTGAGATGCCAGCTCCTTTCATTCAGTCAGTAGCTTCAATCATTTCTGGACGTTTTTCAATGGCAAAAATCAATGAATATTGTAAATGCACAAACAGTAATTTCTCCGCATTGCAAGGTGCAATTCTGAAATTTTTTGCTTTTTCCTGCTCCTCTTAGCATGATAAAGAAGATTCAAAGAGAGTGAGATGCCAGCTCCTTTCATTCAGTCAGTAGCTTCAATCATTTCTGGTTAGGAATACATGATGTTTTTCAATGGCAAAAATCAATGAATATTGTAAATGCACAAACAGTAATTTCTCCGCATTGCAAGGTGCAATTCTGAAATTTTTTGCTTTTTCCTGCTCCTCTTAGCATGATAAAGAAGATTCAAAGAGAGTGAGATGCCGCTCCTTTCATTCAGTCAGTAGCTTCAATCATTTCTGGTATATGAATAACATGATGTTTTTCAATGGCAAAAATCAATGAATATTGTAAATGCACAAACAGCAATTTCTCCGCATTGCAAGGTGCAATTCTGAAATTTTTTGCTTTTTCCTGCTCCTCTTAGCATGATAAAGAAGATTCAAAGAGAGTGAGATGCCAGCTCCTTTCATTCAGTCAGCAGCTTCAATCATTTCTGGACATTTTTCAATGGCAAAAATCAATGAATATTGTAAATGCACAAACCAGTAATTTCTCCGCATTGCAAGGTGCAATTCTGAAATTTTTTGCTTTTTCCTGCTCCTCTTAGCATGATAAAGAAGATTCAAAGAAAGTGAGATGCCAGCTCCTTTCATTCAGTCAGTAGCTTCAAACATTTCTGGTATATGAATAACATGATGTTTTTCAATGGCAAAAATCAATGAATATTGTAAAGCACAAACAGTAATTTCTCCGCATTGCAAGGTGCAATTCTGAAATTTTTTGCTTTTTCCTGCTCCTCTTAGCATGATAAAGAAGATTCAAAGAGAGTGAGATGCCAGCTCCTTTCATTCAGTCAGTAGCTTCAATCATTTCTGGACGTTTTTCAATGGCAAAAATCAATGAATATTGTAAATGCACAAACAGTAATTTCTCCGCATTGCAAGGTGCAATTCTGAAATTTTTTGCTTTTTCCTGCTCCTCTTAGCATGATAAAGAAGATTCAAAGAGAGCGAGATGCCAGCTCCTTCATTCAGTCAGTAGCTTCAATCATTTCTGGTATATGAATAACATGATGTTTTTCAATGGCAAAAATCAATGAATATTGTAAATGCACAAACAGTAATTTCTCCGCATTGCAAGGTGCAATTCTGAAATTTTTTGCTTTTTCCTGCTCCTCTTAGCATGATAAAGAAGATTCAAAGAGAGTGAGATGCCAGCTCCTTTCATTCAGTCAGTAGCTTCAATCATTTCTGGACATTTTTCAATGGCAAAAATCAATGAATATTGTAAATGCACAAACAGTAATTTCTCCGCATTGCAAGGTGCAATTCTGAAATTTTTTGCTTTTTCCTGCTCCTCTTAGCATGATAAAGAAGATTCAAAGAGAGTGAGATGCCAGCTCCTTTCATTCAGTCAGTAGCTTCAATCATTTCTGGACGTTTTTCAATGGCAAAAATCAATGAATATTGTAAATGCACAAACAGTAATTTCTCCGCATTGCAAGGTGCAATTCTGAAATTTTTTGCTTTTTCCTGCTCCTCTTAGCATGATAAAGAAGATTCAAAGAGAGTGAGATGCCAGCTCCTTTCATTCAGTCAGTAGCTTCAATCATTTCTGGTATATGAATAACATGATGTTTTTCAATGGCAAAAATCAATGAATATTGTAAATGCACAAACAGCAATTTCTCCGCATTGCAAGGTGCAATTCTGAAATTTTTTGCTTTTTCCTGCTCCTCTTAGCATGATAAAGAAGATTCAAAGAGAGTGAGATGCCAGCTCCTTTCATTCAGTCAGCAGCTTCAATCATTTCTGGACATTTTTCAATGGCAAAAATCAATGAATATTGTAAATGCACAAACAGTAATTTCTCCGCATTGCAAGGTGCAATTCTGAAATTTTTTGCTTTTTCCTGCTCCTCTTAGCATGATAAAGAAGATTCAAAGAAAGTGAGATGCCAGCTCCTTTCATTCAGTCAGTAGCTTCAAACATTTCTGGTATATGAATAACATGATGTTTTTCAATGGCAAAAATCAATGAATATTGTAAAAGCACAAACAGTAATTTCTCCGCATTGCAAGGTGCAATTCTGAAATTTTTTGCTTTTTCCTGCTCCTCTTAGCATGATAAAGAAGATTCAAAGAGAGTGAGATGCCAGCTCCTTTCATTCAGTCAGTAGCTTCAATCATTTCTGGACGTTTTTCAATGGCAAAAATCAATGAATATTGTAAATGCACAAACAGTAATTTCTCCGCATTGCAAGGTGCAATTCTGAAATTTTTTGCTTTTTCCTGCTCCTCTTAGCATGATAAAGAAGATTCAAAGAGAGTGAGATGCCAGCTCCTTTCATTCAGTCAGTAGCTTCAATCATTTCTGGTATATAAATAACATGATGTTTTTCAATGGCAAAAATCAATGAATATTGTAAATGCACAAACAGTAATTTCTCCGCATTGCAAGTTGCAATTCTGAAATTTTTTGCTTTTTCCTGCTCCTCTTAGCATGATAAAGAAGATTCAAAGAGAGTGAGATGCCAGCTCCTTTCATTCAGTCAGTAGCTTCAATTATTTCTGGACGTTTTTCAATGGCAAAAATCAATGAATATTGTAAATGCACAAACAGTAATTTCTCCGCATTGCAAGGTGCAATTCTGAAATTTTTGGCTTTTTCCTGCTCCTCTTAGCATGATAAAGAAGATTCAAAGAGAGTGAGATGCCAGCTCCTTTCATTCAGTCAGTAGCTTCAATCATTTCTGGATGTTTTTCAATGGCAAAAATCAATGAATATTGTAAATGCACAAACAGTAATTTCTCCGCATTGCAAGGTGCAATTCTGAAATTTTTTGCTTTTTCCTGCTCCTCTTAGCATGATAAAGAAGATTCAAAGAGAGTGAGATGCCAGCTCCTTTCATTCAGTCAGTAGCTTCAATCATTTCTGGACGTTTTTCAATGGCAAAAATCAATGAATATTGTAAATGCACAAACAGTAATTTCTCCGCATTGCAAGGTGCAATTCTGAATTTTTTTGCTTTTTCCTGCTCCTCTTAGCATGATAAAGAAGATTCAAAGAGAGTGAGATGCCAGCTCCTTTCATTCAGTCAGTAGCTTCAAACATTTCTGGTATATGAATAACATGATGTTTTTCAATGGCAAAAATCAATGAATATTGTAAAAGCACAAACAGTAATTTCTCCGCATTGCAAGGTGCAATTCTGAAATTTTTTGCTTTTTCCTGCTCCTCTTAGCATGATAAAGAAGATTCAAAGAGAGTGAGATGCCAGCTCCTTTCATTCAGTCAGTAGCTTCAATCATTTCTGGACGTTTTTCAATGGCAAAAATCAATGAATATTGTAAATGCACAAACAGTAATTTCTCCGCATTGCAAGGTGCAATTCTGAAATTTTTTGCTTTTTCCTGCTCCTCTTAGCATGATAAAGAAGATTCAAAGAGAGTGAGATGCCAGCTCCTTTCATTCAGTCAGTAGCTTCAATCATTTCTGGTATATAAATAACATGATGTTTTTCAATGGCAAAAATCAATGAATATTGTAAATGCACAAACAGTAATTTCTCCGCATTGCAAGTTGCAATTCTGAAATTTTTTGCTTTTTCCTGCTCCTCTTAGCATGATAAAGAAGATTCAAAGAGAGTGAGATGCCAGCTCCTTTCATTCAGTCAGTAGCTTCAATTATTTCTGGACGTTTTTCAATGGCAAAAATCAATGAATATTGTAAATGCACAAACAGTAATTTCTCCGCATTGCAAGGTGCAATTCTGAAATTTTTGGCTTTTTCCTGCTCCTCTTAGCATGATAAAGAAGATTCAAAGAGAGTGAGATGCCAGCTCCTTTCATTCAGTCAGTAGCTTCAATCATTTCTGGATGTTTTTCAATGGCAAAAATCAATGAATATTGTAAATGCACAAACAGTAATTTCTCCGCATTGCAAGGTGCAATTCTGAAATTTTTTGCTTTTTCCTGCTCCTCTTAGCATGATAAAGAAGATTCAAAGAGAGTGAGATGCCAGCTCCTTTCATTCA
Source organism: Phyllobates terribilis (assembly GCF_046119375.1). NCBI lineage: Eukaryota > Metazoa > Chordata > Amphibia > Anura > Dendrobatidae > Phyllobates > Phyllobates terribilis. Next base: position 6,648 of record NW_027364392.1, read on the forward strand.
GTCAGTAGCTTCAATCATTTCTGGACGTTTTTCAATGGCAAAAATCAATGAATATTGTAAATGCACAAACAGTAATTTCTCCGCATTGCAAGGTGCAATTCTGAATTTTTTTGCTTTTTCCTGCTCCTCTTAGCATGATAAAGAAGATTCAAAGAGAGTGAGATGCCAGCTCCTTTCATTCAGTCAGTAGCTTCAAACATTTCTGGTATATGAATAACATGATGTTTTTCAATGGCAAAAATCAATGAATATTGTAAAAGCACAAACAGTAATTTCTCCGCATTGCAAGGTGCAATTCTGAAATTTTTTGCTTTTTCCTGCTCCTCTTAGCATGATAAAGAAGATTCAAAGAGAGTGAGATGCCAGCTCCTTTCATTCAGTCAGTAGCTTCAATCATTTCTGGACGTTTTTCAATGGCAAAAATCAATGAATATTGTAAATGCACAAACAGTAATTTCTCCGCATTGCAAGGTGCAATTCTGAAATTTTTTGCTTTTTCCTGCTCCTCTTAGCATGATAAAGAAGATTCAAAGAGAGTGAGATGCCAGCTCCTTTCATTCAGTCAGTAGCTTCAATCATTTCTGGACGTTTTTCAATGGCAAAAATCAATGAATATTGTAAATGCACAATCAGTAATTTCTCCGCATTGCAAGGTGCAATTCTGAAATTTTTTGCTTTTTCCTGCTCCTCTTAGCATGATAAAGAAGATTCAAAGAGAGTGAGATGCCAGCTCCTTTCATTCAGTCAGTAGCTTCAATCATTTCTGGACGTTTTTCAATGGCAAAAATCAATGAATATTGTAAATGCACAAACAGTAATTTCTCCGCATTGCAAGGTGCAATTCTGAATTTTTTTGCTTTTTCCTGCTCCTCTTAGCATGATAAAGAAGATTCAAAGAGAGTGAGATGCCAGCTCCTTTCATTCAGTCAGTAGCTTCAAACATTTCTGGTATATGAATAACATGATGTTTTTCAATGGCAAAAATCAATGAATATTGTAAAAGCACAAACAGTAATTTCTCCGCATTGCAAGGTGCAATTCTGAAATTTTTTGCTTTTTCCTGCTCCTCTTAGCATGATAAAGAAGATTCAAAGAGAGTGAGATGCCAGCTCCTTTCATTCAGTCAGTAGCTTCAATCATTTCTGGACGTTTTTCAATGGCAAAAATCAATGAATATTGTAAATGCACAAACAGTAATTTCTCCGCATTGCAAGGTGCAATTCTGAATTTTTTTGCTTTTTCCTGCTCCTCTTAGCATGATAAAGAAGATTCAAAGAGAGTGAGATGCCAGCTCCTTTCATTCAGTCAGTAGCTTCAAACATTTCTGGTATATGAATAACATGATGTTTTTCAATGGCAAAAATCAATGAATATTGTAAAAGCACAAACAGTAATTTCTCCGCATTGCAAGGTGCAATTCTGAAATTTTTTGCTTTTTCCTGCTCCTCTTAGCATGATAAAGAAGATTCAAAGAGAGTGAGATGCCAGCTCCTTTCATTCAGTCAGTAGCTTCAATCATTTCTGGACGTTTTTCAATGGCAAAAATCAATGAATATTGTAAATGCACAAACAGTAATTTCTCCGCATTGCAAGGTGCAATTCTGAAATTTTTTGCTTTTTCCTGCTCCTCTTAGCATGATAAAGAAGATTCAAAGAGAGTGAGATGCCAGCTCCTTTCATTCAGTCAGTAGCTTCAATCCTTTCTGGACGTTTTTCAATGGCAAAAATCAATGAATATTGTAAATGCACAAACAGTAATTTCTCCGCATTGCAAGGTGCAATTCTGAAATTTTTTGCTTTTTCCTGCTCCTCTTAGCATGATAAAGAAGATTCAAAGAGAGTGAGATGCCAGCTCCTTTCATTCAGTCAGTAGCTTCAAACATTTCTGGTATATGAATAACATGATGTTTTTCAATGGCAAAAAATCAATGAATATTGTAAAAGCACAAACAGTAATTTCTCCGCATTGCAAGGTGCAATTCTGAAATTTTTTGCTTTTTCCTGCTCCTCTTAGCATGATAAAGAAGATTCAAAGAGAGTGAGATGCCAGCTCCTTTCATTCAGTCAGTAGCTTCAATCATTTCTGGACGTTTTTCAATGGCAAAAATCAATGAATATTGTAAATGCACAAACAGTAATTTCTCCGCATTGCAAGGTGCAATTCTGAAATTTTTTGCTTTTTCCTGCTCCTCTTAGCATGATAAAGAAGATTCAAAGAGAGTGAGATGCCAGCTCCTTTCATTCAGTCAGTAGCTTCAATCATTTCTGGTATATGAATAACATGATGTTTTTCAATGGCAAAAATCAATGAATATTGTAAATGCACAAACAGTAATTTCTCCGCATTGCAAGTTGCAATTCTGAAATTTTTTGCTTTTTCCTGCTCCTCTTAGCATGATAAAGAAGATTCAAAGAGAGTGAGATGCCAGCTCCTTTCATTCAGTCAGTAGCTTCAATCATTTCTGGACGTTTTTCAATGGCAAAAATCAATGAATATTGTAAATGCACAAACAGTAATTTCTCCGCATTGCAAGGTGCAATTCTGAAATTTTTTGCTTTTTCCTGCTCCTCTTAGCATGATAAAGAAGATTCAAAGAGAGTGAGATGCCAGCTCCATTCATTCAGTCAGTAGCTTCAATCATTTCTGGACGTTTTTCAATGGCAAAAATCAATGAATATTGTAAATGCACAAACAGTAATTTCTCCGCATTGCAAGGTGCAATTCTGAAATTTTTTGCTTTTTCCTGCTCCTCTTAGCATGATAAAGAAGATTCAAAGAGAGTGAGATGCCAGCTCCTTTCATTCAGTCAGTAGCTTCAATCATTTCTGGACGTTTTTCAATGGCAAAAATCAATGAATATTGTAAATGCACAAACAGTAATTTCTCCGCATTGCAAGGTGCAATTCTGAAATTTTTTGCTTTTTCCTGCTCCTCTTAGCATGATAAAGAAGATTCAAAGAGAGTGAGATGACAGCTCCTTTCATTCAGTCAGTAGCTTCAATCATTTCTGGTATATGAATAACATGATGTTTTTCAATGGCAAAAATCAATGAATATTGTAAATGCACAAACAGTAATTTCTCCACATTGCAAGGTGCAATTCTGAAATTTTTTGCTTTTTCCTGCTCCTCTTAGCATGATAAAGAAGATTCAAAGAGAGTGAGATGCCAGCTCCTTTCATTCAGTCAGTAGCTTCAATCATTTCTGGACGTTTTTCAATGGCAAAAATCAATGAATATTGTAAATGCACAAACAGTAATTTCTCCGCATTGCAAGGTGCAATTCTGAAATTTTTTGCTTTTTCCTGCTCCTCTTAGCATGATAAAGAAGATTCAAAGAGAGCGAGATGCCAGCTCCTTTCATTCAGTCAGTAGCTTCAATCATTTCTGGTATATGAATAACATGATGTTTTTCAATGGCAAAAATCAATGAATATTGTAAATGCACAAACAGTAATTTCTCCGCATTGCAAGGTGCAATTCTGAAATTTTTTGCTTTTTCCTGCTCCTCTTAGCATGATAAAGAAGATTCAAAGAGAGTGAGATGCCAGCTCCTTTCATTCAGTCAGTAGCTTCAATCATTTCTGGACGTTTTTCAATGGCAAAAATCAATGAATATTGTAAATGCACAAACAGTAATTTCTCCGCATTGCAAGGTGCAATTCTGAAATTTTTTGCTTTTTCCTGCTCCTCTTAGCATGATAAAGAAGATTCAAAGAGAGTGAGATGCCAGCTCCTTTCATTCAGTCAGTAGCTTCAATCATTTCTGGACGTTTTTCAATGGCAAAAATCAATGAATATTGTAAATGCACAAACAGTAATTTCTCCGCATTGCAAGGTGCAATTCTGAAATTTTTTGCTTTTTCCTGCTCCTCTTAGCATGATAAAGAAGATTCAAAGAGAGTGAGATGCCAGCTCCTTTCATTCAGTCAGTAGCTTCAATCATTTCTGGTATATGAATAACATGATGTTTTTCAATGGCAAAAATCAATGAATATTGTAAATGCACAAACAGCAATTTCTCCGCATTGCAAGGTGCAATTCTGAAATTTTTTGCTTTTTCCTGCTCCTCTTAGCATGATAAAGAAGATTCAAAGAGAGTGAGATGCCAGCTCCTTTCATTCAGTCAGCAGCTTCAATCATTTCTGGACATTTTTCAATGGCAAAAATCAATGAATATTGTAAATGCACAAACAGTAATTTCTCCGCATTGCAAGGTGCAATTCTGAAATTTTTTGCTTTTTCCTGCTCCTCTTAGCATGATAAAGAAGATTCAAAGAAAGTGAGATGCCAGCTCCTTTCATTCAGTCAGTAGCTTCAAACATTTCTGGTATATGAATAACATGATGTTTTTCAATGGCAAAAATCAATGAATATTGTAAAAGCACAAACAGTAATTTCTCCGCATTGCAAGGTGCAATTCTGAAATTTTTTGCTTTTTCCTGCTCCTCTTAGCATGATAAAGAAGATTCAAAGAGAGTGAGATGCCAGCTCCTTTCATTCAGTCAGTAGCTTCAATCATTTCTGGACGTTTTTCAATGGCAAAAATCAATGAATATTGTAAATGCACAAACAGTAATTTCTCCGCATTGCAAGGTGCAATTCTGAAATTTTTTGCTTTTTCCTGCTCCTCTTAGCATGATAAAGAAGATTCAAAGAGAGTGAGATGCCAGCTCCTTTCATTCAGTCAGTAGCTTCAATCATTTCTGGATGTTTTTCAATGGCAAAAATCAATGAATATTGTAAATGCACAAACAGTAATTTCTCCGCATTGCAAGGTGCAATTCTGAAATTTTTTGCTTTTTCCTGCTCCTCTTAGCATGATAAAGAAGATTCAAAGAGAGTGAGATGCCAGCTCCTTTCATTCAGTCAGTAGCTTCAATCATTTCTGGACGTTTTTCAATGGCAAAAATCAATGAATATTGTAAATGCACAAACAGTAATTTCTCCGCATTGCAAGGTGCAATTCTGAATTTTTTTGCTTTTTCCTGCTCCTCTTAGCATGATAAAGAAGATTCAAAGAGAGTGAGATGCCAGCTCCTTTCATTCAGTCAGTAGCTTCAAACATTTCTGGTATATGAATAACATGATGTTTTTCAATGGCAAAAATCAATGAATATTGTAAAAGCACAAACAGTAATTTCTCCGCATGGCAAGGTGCAATTCTGAAATTTTTTGCTTTTTCCTGCTCCTCTTAGCATGATAAAGAAGATTCAAAGAGAGTGAGATGCCAGCTCCTTTCATTCAGTCAGTAGCTTCAATCATTTCTGGACGTTTTTCAATGGCAAAAATCAATGAATATTGTAAATGCACAAACAGTAATTTCTCCGCATTGCAAGGTGCAATTCTGAAATTTTTTGCTTTTTCCTGCTCCTCTTAGCATGATAAAGAAGATTCAAAGAGAGTGAGATGCCAGCTCCTTTCATTCAGTCAGTAGCTTCAATCATTTCTGGACGTTTTTCAATGGCAAAAATCAATGAATATTGTAAATGCACAAACAGTAATTTCTCCGCATTGCAAGGTGCAATTCTGAAATTTTTTGCTTTTTCCTGCTCCTCTTAGCATGATAAAGAAGATTCAAAGAGAGTGAGATGCCAGCTCCTTTCATTCAGTCAGTAGCTTCAAACATTTCTGGTATATGAATAACATGATGTTTTTCAATGGCAAAAATCAATGAATATTGTAAAAGCACAAACAGTAATTTCTCCGCATTGCAAGGTGCAATTCTGAAATTTTTTGCTTTTTCCTGCTCCTCTTAGCATGATAAAGAAGATTCAAAGAGAGTGAGATGCCAGCTCCTTTCATTCAGTCAGTAGCTTCAATCATTTCTGGACGTTTTTCAATGGCAAAAATCAATGAATATTGTAAATGCACAAACAGTAATTTCTCCGCATTGCAAGGTGCAATTCTGAAATTTTTTGCTTTTTCCTGCTCCTCTTAGCATGTTAAAGAAGATTCAAAGAGAGTGAGATGCCAGCTCCTTTCATTCAGTCAGTAGCTTCAATCATTTCTGGTATATGAATAACATGATGTTTTTCAATGGCAAAAATCAATGAATATTGTAAATGCACAAACAGTAATTTCTCCGCATTGCAAGTTGCAATTCTGAAATTTTTTGCTTTTTCCTGCTCCTCTTAGCATGATAAAGAAGATTCAAAGAGAGTGAGATGCCAGCTCCTTTCATTCAGTCAGTAGCTTCAATCATTTCTGGACGTTTTTCAATGGCAAAAATCAATGAATATTGTAAATGCACAAACAGTAATTTCTCCGCATTGCAAGGTGCAATTCTGAAATTTTTTGCTTTTTCCTGCTCCTCTTTGCATGATAAAGAAGATTCAAAGAGAGTGAGATGCCAGCTCCATTCATTCAGTCAGTAGCTTCAATCATTTCTGGACGTTTTTCAATGGCAAAAATCAATGAATATTGTAAATGCACAAACAGTAATTTCTCCGCATTGCAAGGTGCAATTCTGAAATTTTTTGCTTTTTCCTGCTCCTCTTAGCATGATAAAGAAGATTCAAAGAGAGTGAGATGCCAGCTCCTTTCATTCAGTCAGTAGCTTCAAACATTTCTGGTATATGAATAACATGATGTTTTTCAATGGCAAAAATCAATGAATATTGTAAAAGCACAAACAGTAATTTCTCCGCATTGCAAGGTGCAATTCTGAAATTTTTTGCTTTTTCCTGCTCCTCTTAGCATGATAAAGAAGATTCAAAGAGAGTGAGATGCCAGCTCCTTTCATTCAGTCAGTAGCTTCAATCATTTCTGGACGTTTTTCAATGGCAAAAATCAATGAATATTGTAAATGCACAAACAGTAATTTCTCCGCATTGCAAGGTGCAATTCTGAAATTTTTTGCTTTTTCCTGCTCCTCTTAGCATGATAAAGAAGATTCAAAGAGAGTGAGATGCCAGCTCCTTTCATTCAGTCAGTAGCTTCAATCATTTCTGGACGTTTTTCAATGGCAAAAATCAATGAATATTGTAAATGCACAAACAGTAATTTCTCCGCATTGCAAGGTGCAATTCTGAAATTTTTTGCTTTTTCCTGCTCCTCTTTGCATGATAAAGAAGATTCAAAGAGAGTGAGATGCCAGCTCCTTTCATTCAGTCAGTAGCTTCAATCATTTCTGGTATATGAATAACATGATGTTTTTCAATGGCAAAAATCAATGAATATTGTAAATGCACAAACAGTAATTTCTCCGCATTGCAAGGTGCAATTCTGAAATTTTTTGCATTTTCCTGCTCCTCTTAGCATGATAAAGAAGATTCAAAGAGAGTGAGATGCCAGCTCCTTTCATTCAGTCAGTAGCTTCAATCATTTCTGGACGTTTTTCAATGGCAAAAATCAATGAATATTGTAAATGCACAAACAGTAATTTCTCCGCATTGCAAGGTGCAATTCTGAAATTTTTTGCTTTTTCCTGCTCCTCTTAGCATGATAAAGAAGATTCAAAGAGAGTGAGATGCCAGCTCCTTTCATTCAGTCAGTAGCTTCAAACATTTCTGGTATATGAATAACATGATGTTTTTCAATGGCAAAAATCAATGAATATTGTAAATGCACAAACAGTAATTTCTCCGCATTGCAAGGTGCAATTCTGAAATTTTTTGCTTTTTCCTGCTCCTCTTAGCATGATAAAGAAGATTCAAAGAGAGTGAGATGCCAGCTCCTTTCATTCAGTCAGTAGCTTCAATCATTTCTGGACGTTTTTCAATGGCAAAAATCAATGAATATTGTAAATGCACAAACAGTAATTTCTCCGCATTGCAAGGTGCAATTCTGAAATTTTTTGCTTTTTCCTGCTCCTCTTAGCATGATAAAGAAGATTCAAAGAGAGTGAGATGCCAGCTCCTTTCATTCAGTCAGTAGCTTCAATCATTTCTGGTATATAAATAACATGATGTTTTTCAATGGCAAAAATCAATGAATATTGTAAATGCACAAACAGTAATTTCTCCGCATTGCAAGTTGCAATTCTGAAATTTTTTGCTTTTTCCTGCTCCTCTTAGCATGATAAAGAAGATTCAAAGAGAGTGAGATGCCAGCTCCTTTCATTCAGTCAGTAGCTTCAATTATTTCTGGACGTTTTTCAATGGCAAAAATCAATGAATATTGTAAATGCACAAACAGTAATTTCTCCGCATTGCAAGGTGCAATTCTGAAATTTTTGGCTTTTTCCTGCTCCTCTTAGCATGATAAAGAAGATTCAAAGAGAGTGAGATGCCAGCTCCTTTCATTCAGTCAGTAGCTTCAATCATTTCTGGATGTTTTTCAATGGCAAAAATCAATGAATATTGTAAATGCACAAACAGTAATTTCTCCGCATTGCAAGGTGCAATTCTGAAATTTTTTGCTTTTTCCTGCTCCTCTTAGCATGATAAAGAAGATTCAAAGAGAGTGAGATGCCAGCTCCTTTCATTCAGTCAGTAGCTTCAATCATTTCTGGACGTTTTTCAATGGCAAAAATCAATGAATATTGTAAATGCACAAACAGTAATTTCTCCGCATTGCAAGGTGCAATTCTGAATTTTTTTGCTTTTTCCTGCTCCTCTTAGCATGATAAAGAAGATTCAAAGAGAGTGAGATGCCAGCTCCTTTCATTCAGTCAGTAGCTTCAAACATTTCTGGTATATGAATAACATGATGTTTTTCAATGGCAAAAATCAATGAATATTGTAAAAGCACAAACAGTAATTTCTCCGCATGGCAAGGTGCAATTCTGAAATTTTTTGCTTTTTCCTGCTCCTCTTAGCATGATAAAGAAGATTCAAAGAGAGTGAGATGCCAGCTCCTTTCATTCAGTCAGTAGCTTCAATCATTTCTGGACGTTTTTCAATGGCAAAAATCAATGAATATTGTAAATGCACAAACAGTAATTTCTCCGCATTGCAAGGTGCAATTCTGAAATTTTTTGCTTTTTCCTGCTCCTCTTAGCATGATAAAGAAGATTCAAAGAGAGTGAGATGCCAGCTCCTTTCATTCAGTCAGTAGCTTCAATCATTTCTGGACGTTTTTCAATGGCAAAAATCAATGAATATTGTAAATGCACAAACAGTAATTTCTCCGCATTGCAAGGTGCAATTCTGAAATTTTTTGCTTTTTCCTGCTCCTCTTAGCATGATAAAGAAGATTCAAAGAGAGTGAGATGCCAGCTCCTTTCATTCAGTCAGTAGCTTCAAACATTTCTGGTATATGAATAACATGATGTTTTTCAATGGCAAAAATCAATGAATATTGTAAAAGCACAAACAGTAATTTCTCCGCATTGCAAGGTGCAATTCTGAAATTTTTTGCTTTTTCCTGCTCCTCTTAGCATGATAAAGAAGATTCAAAGAGAGTGAGATGCCAGCTCCTTTCATTCAGTCAGTAGCTTCAATCATTTCTGGACGTTTTTCAATGGCAAAAATCAATGAATATTGTAAATGCACAAACAGTAATTTCTCCGCATTGCAAGGTGCAATTCTGAAATTTTTTGCTTTTTCCTGCTCCTCTTAGCATGTTAAAGAAGATTCAAAGAGAGTGAGATGCCAGCTCCTTTCATTCAGTCAGTAGCTTCAATCATTTCTGGTATATGAATAACATGATGTTTTTCAATGGCAAAAATCAATGAATATTGTAAATGCACAAACAGTAATTTCTCCGCATTGCAAGTTGCAATTCTGAAATTTTTTGCTTTTTCCTGCTCCTCTTAGCATGATAAAGAAGATTCAAAGAGAGTGAGATGCCAGCTCCTTTCATTCAGTCAGTAGCTTCAATCATTTCTGGACGTTTTTCAATGGCAAAAATCAATGAATATTGTAAATGCACAAACAGTAATTTCTCCGCATTGCAAGGTGCAATTCTGAAATTTTTTGCTTTTTCCTGCTCCTCTTAGCATGATAAAGAAGATTCAAAGAGAGTGAGATGCCAGCTCCTTTCATTCAGTCAGTAGCTTCAAACATTTCTGGTATATGAATAACATGATGTTTTTCAATGGCAAAAATCAATGAATATTGTAAAAGCACAAACAGTAATTTCTCCGCATTGCAAGGTGCAATTCTGAAATTTTTTGCTTTTTCCTGCTCCTCTTAGCATTATAAAGAAGATTCAAAGAGAGTGAGATGCCAGCTCCTTTCATTCAGTCAGTAGCTTCAATCATTTCTGGACGTTTTTCAATGGCAAAAATCAATGAATATTGTAAATGCACAAACAGTAATTTCTCCGCATTGCAAGGTGCAATTCTGAAATTTTTTGCTTTTTCCTGCTCCTCTTAGCATGATAAAGAAGATTCAAAGAGAGTGAGATGCCAGCTCCTTTCATTCAGTCAGTAGCTTCAATCATTTCTGGACGTTTTTCAATGGCAAAAATCAATGAATATTGTAAATGCACAAACAGTAATTTCTCCGCATTGCAAGGTGCAATTCTGAAATTTTTTGCTTTTTCCTGCTCCTCTTTGCATGATAAAGAAGATTCAAAGAGAGTGAGATGCCAGCTCCTTTCATTCAGTCAGTAGCTTCAATCATTTCTGGTATATGAATAACATGATGTTTTTCAATGGCAAAAATCAATGAATATTGTAAATGCACAAACAGTAATTTCTCCGCATTGCAAGGTGCAATTCTGAAATTTTTTGCATTTTCCTGCTCCTCTTAGCATGATAAAGAAGATTCAAAGAGAGTGAGATGCCAGCTCCTTTCATTCAGTCAGTAGCTTCAATCATTTCTGGACGTTTTTCAATGGCAAAAATCAATGAATATTGTAAATGCACAAACAGTAATTTCTCCGCATTGCAAGGTGCAATTCTGAAATTTTTTGCTTTTTCCTGCTCCTCTTAGCATGATAAAGAAGATTCAAAGAGAGTGAGATGCCAGCTCCTTTCATTCAGTCAGTAGCTTCAAACATTTCTGGTATATGAATAACATGATGTTTTTCAATGGCAAAAATCAATGAATATTGTAAATGCACAAACAGTAATTTCTCCGCATTGCAAGGTGCAATTCTGAAATTTTTTGCTTTTTCCTGCTCCTCTTAGCATGATAAAGAAGATTCAAAGAGAGTGAGATGCCAGCTCCTTTCATTCAGTCAGTAGCTTCAATCATTTCTGGACGTTTTTCAATGGCAAAAATCAATGAATATTGTAAATGCACAAACAGTAATTTCTCCGCATTGCAAGGTGCAATTCTGAAATTTTTTGCTTTTTCCTGCTCCTCTTAGCATGATAAAGAAGATTAAAAGAGAGTGAGATGCCATCTTCTTTCATTCAGTCAGTAGCTTCAAACATTTCTGGGATATGAATAACATGATGTTTTTCAATGGCAAAAATTAATGAATATTGTAAATGCACAAACAGTAATTTCTCCGCATTGCAAGGTGCAATTCTGAAATTTTTTGCTTTTTCCTGCTCCTCTTAGCATGATAAAGAAGATTCAAAGAGAGTGAGATGCCAGCTCCTTTCATTCAGTCAGTAGCTTCAATCATTTCTGGACGTTTTTCAATGGCAAAAATCAATGAATATTGTAAATGCACAAACAGTAATTTCTCCGCATTGCAAGGTGCAATTCTGAAATTTTTTACTTTTTCCTGCTCCTCTTAGCATGATAAAGAAGATTCAAAGAGAGTGAGATGCCAGCTCCTTTCATTCAGTCAGTAGCTTCAATCATTTCTGGACGTTTTTCAATGGCAAAAATCAATGAATATTGTAAATGCACAAACAGTAATTTCTCCGCATTGCAAGGTGCAATTCTGAAATTTTTTGCTTTTTCCTGCTCCTCTTAGCATGATAAAGAAGATTCAAAGAGAGTGAGATGCCAGCTCCTTTCATTCAGTCAGTAGCTTCAATCATTTCTGGTATATGAATAACATGATGTTTTTCAATGGCAAAAATCAATGAATATTGTAAATGCACAAACAGTAATTTTTCCGCATTGCAAGTTGCAATTCTGAAATTTTTTGCTTTTTCCTGCTCCTCTTAGCATGATAAAGAAGATTCAAAGAGAGTGAGATGCCAGCTCCTTTCATTCAGTCAGTAGCTTCAATCATTTCTGGACGTTTTTCAATGGCAAAAATCAATGAATATTGTAAATGCACAAACAGTAATTTCTCCGCATTGCAAGGTGCAATTCTGAAATTTTTTGCTTTTTCCTGCTCCTCTTAGCATGATAAAGAAGATTCAAAGAGAGTGAGATGCCAGCTCCTTTCATTCAGTCAGTAGCTTCAATCATTTCTGGACATTTTTCAATGGCAAAAATCAATGAATATTGTAAATGCACAAACAGTAATTTCTCCGCATTCCAAGGTGCAATTCTGAAATTTTTTGCTTTTTCCTGCTCCTCTTAGCATGATAAAGAAGATTCAAAGAGAGTGAGATGCCAGCTCCTTTCATTCAGTCAGTAGCTTCAAACATTTCTGGTATATGAATAACATGATGTTTTTCAATGGCAAAAATCAATGAATATTGTAAATGCACAAACAGTAATTTCTCCGCATTGCAAGGTGCAATTCTGAAATTTTTTGCTTTTTCCTGCTCCTCTTAGCATGATAAAGAAGATTCAAAGAGAGTGAGATGCCAGCTCCTTTCATTCAGTCAGTAGCTTCAATCATTTCTGGACGTTTTTCAATGGCAAAAATCAATGAATATTGTAAATGCACAAACAGTAATTTCTCCGCATTGCAAGGTGCAATTCTGAAATTTTTTGCTTTTTCCTGCTCCTCTTAGCATGATAAAGAAGATTCAAAGAGAGTGAGATGCCAGCTTCTTTCATTCAGTCAGTAGCTTCAAACATTTCTGGGATATGAATAACATGATGTTTTTCAATGGCAAAAATTAATGAATATTGTAAATGCACAAACAGTAATTTCTCCGCATTGCAAGGTGCAATTCTGAAATTTTTTGCTTTTTCCTGCTCCTCTTAGCATGATAAAGAATATTCAAAGAGAGTGAGATGCCAGCTCCTTTCATTCAGTCAGTAGCTTCAATCATTTCTGGACGTTTTTCAATGGCAAAAATCAATGAATATTGTAAATGCACAAACAGTAATTTCTCCGCATTGCAAGGTGCAATTCTGAAATTTTTTGCTTTTTCCTGCTCCTCTTAGCATGATAAAGAAGATTCAAAGAGAGTGAGATGCCAGCTCCTTTCATTCAGTCAGTAGCTTCAATCATTTCTGGACGTTTTTCAATGGCAAAAATCAATGAATATTGTAAATGCACAAACAGTAATTTCTCCGCATTGCAAGGTGCAATTCTGAAATTTTTTGCTTTTTCCTGCTCCTCTTAGCATGATAAAGAAGATTCAAAGAGAGTGAGATGCCAGCTCCTTTCATTCAGTCAGTAGCTTCAATCATTTCTGGTATATGAATAACATGATGTTTTTCAATGGCAAAAATCAATGAATATTGTAAATGCACAAACAGTAATTTCTCCGCATTGCAAGTTGCAATTCTGAAATTTTTTGATTTTTCCTGCTCCTCTTAGCATGATAAAGAAGATTCAAAGAGAGTGAGATGCCAGCTCCTTTCATTCAGTCAGTAGCTTCAATCATTTCTGGACGTTTTTCAATGGCAAAAATCAATGAATATTGTAAATGCACAAACAGTAATTTCTCCGCATTGCAAGGTGCAATTCTGAAATTTTTTGCTTTTTCCTGCTCCTCTTAGCATGATAAAGAAGATTCAAAGAGAGTGAGATGCCAGCTCCTTTCATTCAGTCAGTAGCTTCAATCATTTCTGGACGTTTTTCAATGGCAAAAATCAATGAATATTGTAAATGCACAAACAGTAATTTCTCCGCATTGCAAGGTGCAATTCTGAAATTTTTTGCTTTTTCCTGCTCCTCTTAGCATGATAAAGAAGATTCAAAGAGAGTGAGATGCCAGCTCCTTTCATTCAGTCAGTAGCTTCAAACATTTCTGGTATATGAATAACATGATGTTTTTCAATGGCAAAAATCAATGAATATTGTAAAAGCACAAACAGTAATTTCTCCGCATTGCAAGGTGCAATTCTGAAATTTTTTGCTTTTTCCTGCTCCTCTTAGCATGATAAAGAAGATTCAAAGAGAGTGAGATGCCAGCTCCTTTCATTCAGTCAGTAGCTTCAATCATTTCTGGACGTTTTTCAATGGCAAAAATCAATGAATATTGTAAATGCACAAACAGTAATTTCTCCGCATTGCAAGGTGCAATTCTGAAATTTTTTGCTTTTTCCTGCTCCTCTTAGCATGATAAAGAAGATTCAGAGTGAGATGCCAGCTCCTTTCATTCAGTCAGTAGCTTCAATCATTTCTGGTATATGAATAACATGATGTTTTTCAATGGCAAAAATCAATGAATATTGTAAATGCACAAACAGTAATTTCTCCACATTGCAAGGTGCAATTCTGAAATTTTTTGCTTTTTCCTGCTCCTCTTAGCATGATAAAGAAGATTCAAAGAGAGTGAGATGCCAGCTCCTTTCATTCAGTCAGTAGCTTCAATCATTTCTGGACGTTTTTCAATGGCAAAAATCAATGAATATTGTAAATGCACAAACAGTAATTTCTCCGCATTGCAAGGTGCAATTCTGAAATTTTTTGCTTTTTCCTGCTCCTCTTAGCATGATAAAGAAGATTCAAAGAGAGCGAGATGCCAGCTCCTTTCATTCAGTCAGTAGCTTCAATCATTTCTGGTATATGAATAACATGATGTTTTTCAATGGCAAAAATCAATGAATATTGTAAATGCACAAACAGTAATTTCTCCGCATTGCAAGGTGCAATTCTGAAATTTTTTGCTTTTTCCTGCTCCTCTTAGCATGATAAAGAAGATTCAAAGAGAGTGAGATGCCAGCTCCTTTCATTCAGTCAGTAGCTTCAATCATTTCTGGACGTTTTTCAATGGCAAAAATCAATGAATATTGTAAATGCACAAACAGTAATTTCTCCGCATTGCAAGGTGCAATTCTGAAATTTTTTGCTTTTTCCTGCTCCTCTTAGCATGATAAAGAAGATTCAAAGAGAGTGAGATGCCAGCTCCTTTCATTCAGTCAGTAGCTTCAAACATTTCTGGTATATGAATAACATGATGTTTTTCAATGGCAAAAATCAATGAATATTGTAAATGCACAAACAGTAATTTCTCCGCATTGCAAGGTGCAATTCTGAAATTTTTTGCTTTTTCCTGCTCCTCTTAGCATGATAAAGAAGATTCAAAGAGAGTGAGATGCCAGCTCCTTTCATTCAGTCAGTAGCTTCAATCATTTCTGGACGTTTTTCAATGGCAAAAATCAATGAATATTGTAAATGCACAAACAGTAATTTCTCCGCATTGCAAGGTGCAATTCTGAAATTTTTTGCTTTTTCCTGCTCCTCTTAGCATGATAAAGAAGATTCAAAGAGAGTGAGATGCCAGCTCCTTTCATTCAGTCAGTAGCTTCAATCATTTCTGGACGTTTTTCAATGGCAAAAATCAATGAATATTGTAAATGCACAAACAGTAATTTCTCCGCATTGCAAGGTGCAATTCTGAAATTTTTTGCTTTTTCCTGCTCCTCTTAGCATGATAAAGAAGATTCAAAGAGAGTGAGATGCCAGCTCCTTTCATTCAGTCAGTAGCTTCAATCATTTCTGGTATATGAATAACATGATGTTTTTCAATGGCAAAAATCAATGAATATTGTAAATGCACAAACAGTAATTTCTCCGCATTGCAAGGTGCAATTCTGAAATTTTTTGCTTTTTCCTGCTCCTCTTAGCATGATAAAGAAGATTCAAAGAGAGTGAGATGCCAGCTCCTTTCATTCAGTCAGCAGCTTCAATCATTTCTGGACATTTTTCAATGGCAAAAATCAATGAATATTGTAAATGCACAAACAGTAATTTCTCCGCATTGCAAGGTGCAATTCTGAAATTTTTTGCTTTTTCCTGCTCCTCTTAGCATGATAAAGAAGATTCAAAGAGAGTGAGATGCCAGCTCCTTTCATTCAGTCAGTAGCTTCAATCATTTCTGGACGTTTTTCAATGGCAAAAATCAATGAATATTGTAAATGCACAAACAGTAATTTCTCCGCATTGCAAGGTGCAATTCTGAAATTTTTTGCTTTTTCCTGCTCCTCTTAGCATGATAAAGAAGATTAAAAGAGAGTGAGATGCCAGCTTCTTTCATTCAGTCAGTAGCTTCAAACATTTCTGGGATATGAATAACATGATGTTTTTCAATGGCAAAAATTAATGAATATTGTAAATGCACAAACAGTAATTTCTCCGCATTGCAAGGTGCAATTCTGAAATTTTTTGCTTTTTCCTGCTCCTCTTAGCATGATAAAGAAGATTCAAAGAGAGTGAGATGCCAGCTCCTTTCATTCAGTCAGTAGCTTCAATCATTTCTGGACGTTTTTCAATGGCAAAAATCAATGAATATTGTAAATGCACAAACAGTAATTTCTCCGCATTGCAAGGTGCAATTCTGAAATTTTTTACTTTTTCCTGCTCCTCTTAGCATGATAAAGAAGATTCAAAGAGAGTGAGATGCCAGCTCCTTTCATTCAGTCAGTAGCTTCAATCATTTCTGGACGTTTTTCAATGGCAAAAATCAATGAATATTGTAAATGCACAAACAGTAATTTCTCCGCATTGCAAGGTGCAATTCTGAAATTTTTTGCTTTTTCCTGCTCCTCTTAGCATGATAAAGAAGATTCAAAGAGAGTGAGATGCCAGCTCCTTTCATTCAGTCAGTAGCTTCAATCATTTCTGGTATATGAATAACATGATGTTTTTCAATGGCAAAAATCAATGAATATTGTAAATGCACAAACAGTAATTTTTCCGCATTGCAAGTTGCAATTCTGAAATTTTTTGCTTTTTCCTGCTCCTCTTAGCATGATAAAGAAGATTCAAAGAGAGTGAGATGCCAGCTCCTTTCATTCAGTCAGTAGCTTCAATCATTTCTGGACGTTTTTCAATGGCAAAAATCAATGAATATTGTAAATGCACAAACAGTAATTTCTCCGCATTGCAAGGTGCAATTCTGAAATTTTTTGCTTTTTCCTGCTCCTCTTAGCATGATAAAGAAGATTCAAAGAGAGTGAGATGCCAGCTCCTTTCATTCAGTCAGTAGCTTCAATCATTTCTGGACATTTTTCAATGGCAAAAATCAATGAATATTGTAAATGCACAAACAGTAATTTCTCCGCATTCCAAGGTGCAATTCTGAAATTTTTTGCTTTTTCCTGCTCCTCTTAGCATGATAAAGAAGATTCAAAGAGAGTGAGATGCCAGCTCCTTTCATTCAGTCAGTAGCTTCAAACATTTCTGGTATATGAATAACATGATGTTTTTCAATGGCAAAAATCAATGAATATTGTAAATGCACAAACAGTAATTTCTCCGCATTGCAAGGTGCAATTCTGAAATTTTTTGCTTTTTCCTGCTCCTCTTAGCATGATAAAGAAGATTCAAAGAGAGTGAGATGCCAGCTCCTTTCATTCAGTCAGTAGCTTCAATCATTTCTGGACGTTTTTCAATGGCAAAAATCAATGAATATTGTAAATGCACAAACAGTAATTTCTCCGCATTGCAAGGTGCAATTCTGAAATTTTTTGCTTTTTCCTGCTCCTCTTAGCATGATAAAGAAGATTCAAAGAGAGTGAGATGCCAGCTTCTTTCATTCAGTCAGTAGCTTCAAACATTTCTGGGATATGAATAACATGATGTTTTTCAATGGCAAAAATTAATGAATATTGTAAATGCACAAACAGTAATTTCTCCGCATTGCAAGGTGCAATTCTGAAATTTTTTGCTTTTTCCTGCTCCTCTTAGCATGATAAAGAATATTCAAAGAGAGTGAGATGCCAGCTCCTTTCATTCAGTCAGTAGCTTCAATCATTTCTGGACGTTTTTCAATGGCAAAAATCAATGAATATTGTAAATGCACAAACAGTAATTTCTCCGCATTGCAAGGTGCAATTCTGAAATTTTTTGCTTTTTCCTGCTCCTCTTAGCATGATAAAGAAGATTCAAAGAGAGTGAGATGCCAGCTCCTTTCATTCAGTCAGTAGCTTCAATCATTTCTGGACGTTTTTCAATGGCAAAAATCAATGAATATTGTAAATGCACAAACAGTAATTTCTCCGCATTGCAAGGTGCAATTCTGAAATTTTTTGCTTTTTCCTGCTCCTCTTAGCATGATAAAGAAGATTCAAAGAGAGTGAGATGCCAGCTCCTTTCATTCAGTCAGTAGCTTCAATCATTTCTGGTATATGAATAACATGATGTTTTTCAATGGCAAAAATCAATGAATATTGTAAATGCACAAACAGTAATTTCTCCGCATTGCAAGTTGCAATTCTGAAATTTTTTGATTTTTCCTGCTCCTCTTAGCATGATAAAGAAGATTCAAAGAGAGTGAGATGCCAGCTCCTTTCATTCAGTCAGTAGCTTCAATCATTTCTGGACGTTTTTCAATGGCAAAAATCAATGAATATTGTAAATGCACAAACAGTAATTTCTCCGCATTGCAAGGTGCAATTCTGAAATTTTTTGCTTTTTCCTGCTCCTCTTAGCATGATAAAGAAGATTCAAAGAGAGTGAGATGCCAGCTCCTTTCATTCAGTCAGTAGCTTCAATCATTTCTGGACGTTTTTCAATGGCAAAAATCAATGAATATTGTAAATGCACAAACAGTAATTTCTCCGCATTGCAAGGTGCAATTCTGAAATTTTTTGCTTTTTCCTGCTCCTCTTAGCATGATAAAGAAGATTCAAAGAGAGTGAGATGCCAGCTCCTTTCATTCAGTCAGTAGCTTCAAACATTTCTGGTATATGAATAACATGATGTTTTTCAATGGCAAAAATCAATGAATATTGTAAAAGCACAAACAGTAATTTCTCCGCATTGCAAGGTGCAATTCTGAAATTTTTTGCTTTTTCCTGCTCCTCTTAGCATGATAAAGAAGATTCAAAGAGAGTGAGATGCCAGCTCCTTTCATTCAGTCAGTAGCTTCAATCATTTCTGGACGTTTTTCAATGGCAAAAATCAATGAATATTGTAAATGCACAAACAGTAATTTCTCCGCATTGCAAGGTGCAATTCTGAAATTTTTTGCTTTTTCCTGCTCCTCTTAGCATGATAAAGAAGATTCAAAGAGAGTGAGATGCCAGCTCCTTTCATTCAGTCAGTAGCTTCAATCATTTCTGGTATATGAATAACATGATGTTTTTCAATGGCAAAAATCAATGAATATTGTAAATGCACAAACAGTAATTTCTCCACATTGCAAGGTGCAATTCTGAAATTTTTTGCTTTTTCCTGCTCCTCTTAGCATGATAAAGAAGATTCAAAGAGAGTGAGATGCCAGCTCCTTTCATTCAGTCAGTAGCTTCAATCATTTCTGGACGTTTTTCAATGGCAAAAATCAATGAATATTGTAAATGCACAAACAGTAATTTCTCCGCATTGCAAGGTGCAATTCTGAAATTTTTTGCTTTTTCCTGCTCCTCTTAGCATGATAAAGAAGATTCAAAGAGAGCGAGATGCCAGCTCCTTTCATTCAGTCAGTAGCTTCAATCATTTCTGGTATATGAATAACATGATGTTTTTCAATGGCAAAAATCAATGAATATTGTAAATGCACAAACAGTAATTTCTCCGCATTGCAAGGTGCAATTCTGAAATTTTTTGCTTTTTCCTGCTCCTCTTAGCATGATAAAGAAGATTCAAAGAGAGTGAGATGCCAGCTCCTTTCATTCAGTCAGTAGCTTCAATCATTTCTGGACGTTTTTCAATGGCAAAAATCAATGAATATTGTAAATGCACAAACAGTAATTTCTCCGCATTGCAAGGTGCAATTCTGAAATTTTTTGCTTTTTCCTGCTCCTCTTAGCATGATAAAGAAGATTCAAAGAGAGTGAGATGCCAGCTCCTTTCATTCAGTCAGTAGCTTCAAACATTTCTGGTATATGAATAACATGATGTTTTTCAATGGCAAAAATCAATGAATATTGTAAATGCACAAACAGTAATTTCTCCGCATTGCAAGGTGCAATTCTGAAATTTTTTGCTTTTTCCTGCTCCTCTTAGCATGATAAAGAAGATTCAAAGAGAGTGAGATGCCAGCTCCTTTCATTCAGTCAGTAGCTTCAATCATTTCTGGACGTTTTTCAATGGCAAAAATCAATGAATATTGTAAATGCACAAACAGTAATTTCTCCGCATTGCAAGGTGCAATTCTGAAATTTTTTGCTTTTTCCTGCTCCTCTTAGCATGATAAAGAAGATTCAAAGAGAGTGAGATGCCAGCTCCTTTCATTCAGTCAGTAGCTTCAATCATTTCTGGACGTTTTTCAATGGCAAAAATCAATGAATATTGTAAATGCACAAACAGTAATTTCTCCGCATTGCAAGGTGCAATTCTGAAATTTTTTGCTTTTTCCTGCTCCTCTTAGCATGATAAAGAAGATTCAAAGAGAGTGAGATGCCAGCTCCTTTCATTCAGTCAGTAGCTTCAATCATTTCTGGTATATGAATAACATGATGTTTTTCAATGGCAAAAATCAATGAATATTGTAAATGCACAAACAGTAATTTCTCCGCATTGCAAGGTGCAATTCTGAAATTTTTTGCTTTTTCCTGCTCCTCTTAGCATGATAAAGAAGATTCAAAGAGAGTGAGATGCCAGCTCCTTTCATTCAGTCAGCAGCTTCAATCATTTCTGGACATTTTTCAATGGCAAAAATCAATGAATATTGTAAATGCACAAACCGTAATTTCTCCGCATTGCAAGGTGCAATTCTGAAATTTTTTGCTTTTTCCTGCTCCTCTTAGCATGATAAAGAAGATTCAAAGAGAGTGAGATGCCAGCTCCTTTCATTCAGTCAGTAGCTTCAAACATTTCTGGTATATGAATAACATGATGTTTTTCAATGGCAAAAATCAATGAATATTGTAAAAGCACAAACAGTAATTTCTCCGCATTGCAAGGTGCAATTCTGAAATTTTTTGCTTTTTCCTGCTCCTCTTAGCATGATAAAGAAGATTCAAAGAGAGTGAGATGCCAGCTCCTTTCATTCAGTCAGTAGCTTCAATCATTTCTGGACGTTTTTCAATGGCAAAAATCAATGAATATTGTAAATGCACAAACAGTAATTTCTCCGCATTGCAAGGTGCAATTCTGAAATTTTTTGCTTTTTCCTGCTCCTCTTAGCATGATAAAGAAGATTCAAAGAGAGTGAGATGCCAGCTCCTTTCATTCAGTCACTAGCTTCAATCATTTCTGGTATATGAATAACATGATGTTTTTCAATGGCAAAAATCAATGAATATTGTAAATGCACAAACAGTAATTTCTCCGCATTGCAAGTTGCAATTCTGAAATTTTTTGCTTTTTCCTGCTCCTCTTAGCATGATAAAGAAGATTCAAAGAGAGTGAGATGCCAGCTCCTTTCATTCAGTCAGTAGCTTAAATTATTTCTGGACGTTTTTCAATGGCAAAAATCAATGAATATTGTAAATGCACAAACAGTAATTTCTCCGCATTGCAAGGTGCAATTCTGAAATTTTTTGCTTTTTCCTGCACCTCTTAGCATGATAAAGAAGATTCAAAGAGAGTGAGATGCCAGCTCCTTTCATTCAGTCAGTTGCTTCAATCATTTCTGGACGTTTTTCAATGGCAAAAATCAGTGAATATTGCAAATGCACAAACAGTAATTTCTCCGCATTGCAAGGTGCAATTCTGAAATTTTTTGCTTTTTCCTGCTCCTCTTAGCATGATAAAGAAGATTCAAAGAGAGTGAGATGCCAGCTCCTTTCATTCAGTCAGTAGCTTCAATCATTTCTGGACGTTTTTCAATGGCAAAAATCAATGAATATTGTAAATGCACAAACAGTAATTTCTCCGCATTGCAAGGTGCAATTCTGAAATTTTTTGCTTTTTCCTGCTCCTCTTTGCATGATAAAGAAGATTCAAAGAGAGTGAGATGCCAGCTCCTTTCATTCAGTCAGTAGCTTCAATCATTTCTGGTATATGAATAACATGATGTTTTTCAATGGCAAAAATCAATGAATATTGTAAATGCACAAACAGTAATTTCTCCGCATTGCAAGGTGCAATTCTGAAATTTTTGGCTTTTTCCTGCTCCTCTTAGCATGATAAAGAAGATTCAAAGAGAGTGAGATGCCAGCTCCTTTCATTCAGTCAGTAGCTTCAATCATTTCTGGATGTTTTTCAATGGCAAAAATCAATGAATATTGTAAATGCACAAACAGTAATTTCTCCGCATTGCAAGGTGCAATTCTGAAATTTCTTGCATTTTCCTGCTCCTCTTAGCATGATAAAGAAGATTCAAAGAGAGTGAGATGCCAGCTCCTTTCATTCAGTCAGTAGCTTCAATCATTTCTGGACGTTTTTCAATGGCAAAAATCAATGAATATTGTAAATGCACAAACAGTAATTTCTCCGCATTGCAAGGTGCAATTCTGAAATTTTTTGCTTTTTCCTGCTCCTCTTAGCATGATAAAGAAGATTCAAAGAGAGTGAGATGCCAGCTCCTTTCATTCAGTCAGTAGCTTCAAACATTTCTGGTATATGAATAACATGATGTTTTTCAATGGCAAAAATCAATGAATATTGTAAATGCACAAACAGTAATTTCTCCGCATTGCAAGGTGCAATTCTGAAATTTTTTGCTTTTTCCTGCTCCTCTTAGCATGATAAAGAAGATTCAAAGAGAGTGAGATGCCAGCTTCTTTCATTCAGTCAGTAGCTTCAATCATTTCTGGTATATGAATAACATGATGTTTTTCAATGGCAAAAATCAATGAATATTGTAAATGCACAAACAGTAATTTCTCCGCATTGCAAGTTGCAATTCTGAAATTTTTTGCTTTTTCCTGCTCCTCTTAGCATGATAAAGAAGATTCAAAGAGAGTGAGATGCCAGCTCCTTTCATTCAGTCAGTAGCTTCAATCATTTCTGGACGTTTTTCAATGGCAAAAATCAATGAATATTGTAAATGCACAAACAGTAATTTCTCCGCATTGCAAGGTGCAATTCTGAAATTTTTTGCTTTTTCCTGCTCCTCTTAGCATGATAAAGAAGATTCAAAGAGAGTGAGATGCCAGCTCCTTTCATTCAGTCAGTAGCTTCAATCATTTCTGGACGTTTTTCAATGGCAAAAATCAATGAATATTGTAAATGCACAAACAGTAATTTCTCCGCATTGCAAGGTGCAATTCTGAAATTTTTTGCTTTTTCCTGCTCCTCTTAGCATGATAAAGAAGATTCAAAGAGAGTGAGATGCCAGCTCCTTTCATTCAGTCAGTAGCTTCAAACATTTCTGGTATATGAATAACATGATGTTTTTCAATGGCAAAAATCAATGAATATTGTAAAAGCACAAACAGTAATTTCTCCGCATTGCAAGGTGCAATTCTGAAATTTTTTGCTTTTTCCTGCTCCTCTTAGCATGATAAAGAAGATTCAAAGAGAGTGAGATGCCAGCTCCTTTCATTCAGTCAGTAGCTTCAATCATTTCTGGACGTTTTTCAATGGCAAAAATCAATGAATATTGTAAATGCACAAACAGTAATTTCTCCGCATTGCAAGGTGCAATTCTGAAATTTTTTGCTTTTTCCTGCTCCTCTTAGCATGATAAAGAAGATTCAAAGAGAGTGAGATGCCAGCTCCTTTCATTCAGTCAGCAGCTTCAATCATTTCTGGACATTTTTCAATGGCAAAAATCAATGAATATTGTAAATGCACAAACAGTAATTTCTCCGCATTGCAAGGTGCAATTCTGAAATTTTTTGCTTTTTCCTGCTCCTCTTAGCATGATAAAGAAGATTCAAAGAGAGTGAGATGCCAGCTCCTTTCATTCAGTCAGTAGCTTCAAACATTTCTGGTATATGAATAACATGATTGTTTTTCAATGGCAAAAATCAATGAATATTGTAAAAGCACAAACAGTAATTTCTCCGCATTGCAAGGTGCAATTCTGAAATTTTTTGCTTTTTCCTGCTCCTCTTAGCATGATAAAGAAGATTCAAAGAGAGTGAGATGCCAGCTCCTTTCATTCAGTCAGTAGCTTCAATCATTTCTGGACGTTTTTCAATGGCAAAAATCAATGAATATTGTAAATGCACAAACAGTAATTTCTCCGCATTGCAAGGTGCAATTCTGAAATTTTTTGCTTTTTCCTGCTC
Organism: Phyllobates terribilis; assembly: GCF_046119375.1. Taxonomy (NCBI): domain Eukaryota; kingdom Metazoa; phylum Chordata; class Amphibia; order Anura; family Dendrobatidae; genus Phyllobates; species Phyllobates terribilis. The sequence goes on from NW_027364392.1 coordinate 30,803, forward strand.
CTCTTAGCATGATAAAGAAGATTCAAAGAGAGTGAGATGCCAGCTCCTTTCATTCAGTCACTAGCTTCAATCATTTCTGGTATATGAATAACATGATGTTTTTCAATGGCAAAAATCAATGAATATTGTAAATGCACAAACAGTAATTTCTCCGCATTGCAAGTTGCAATTCTGAAATTTTTTGCTTTTTCCTGCTCCTCTTAGCATGATAAAGAAGATTCAAAGAGAGTGAGATGCCAGCTCCTTTCATTCAGTCAGTAGCTTCAATTATTTCTGGATGTTTTTCAATGGCAAAAATCAATGAATATTGTAAATGCACAAACAGTAATTTCTCCGCATTGCAAGGTGCAATTCTGAAATTTTTTGCTTTTTCCTGCTCCTCTTAGCATGATAAAGAAGATTCAAAGAGAGTGAGATGCCAGCTCCTTTCATTCAGTCAGTTGCTTCAATCATTTCTGGACGTTTTTCAATGGCAAAAATCAGTGAATATTGCAAATGCACAAACAGTAATTTCTCCGCATTGCAAGGTGCAATTCTGAAATTTCTTGCATTTTCCTGCTCCTCTTAGCATGATAAAGAAGATTCAAAGAGAGTGAGATGCCAGCTCCTTTCATTCAGTCAGTAGCTTCAAACATTTCTGGTATATGAATAACATGATGTTTTTCAATGGCAAAAATCAATGAATATTGTAAATGCACAAACAGTAATTTCTCCGCATTGCAAGGTGCAATTCTGAAATTTTTTGCTTTTTCCTGCTCCTCTTAGCATGATAAAGAAGATTCAAAGAGAGTGAGATGCCAGCTCCTTTCATTCAGTCAGTAGCTTCAATCATTTCTGGTATATGAATAACATGATGTTTTTCAATGGCAAAAATCAATGAATATTGTAAATGCACAAACAGTAATTTCTCCGCATTGCAAGTTGCAATTCTGAAATTTTTTGCTTTTTCCTGCTCCTCTTAGCATGATAAAGAAGATTCAAAGAGAGTGAGATGCCAGCTCCTTTCATTCAGTCAGTAGCTTCAATCATTTCTGGACGTTTTTCAATGGCAAAAATCAATGAATATTGTAAATGCACAAACAGTAATTTCTCCGCATTGCAAGGTGCAATTCTGAAATTTTTTGCTTTTTCCTGCTCCTCTTAGCATGATAAAGAAGATTCAAAGAGAGTGAGATGCCAGCTCCTTTCATTCAGTCAGTAGCTTCAATCATTTCTGGACGTTTTTCAATGGCAAAAATCAATGAATATTGTAAATGCACAAACAGTAATTTCTCCGCATTGCAAGGTGCAATTCTGAAATTTTTTGCTTTTTCCTGCTCCTCTTAGCATGATAAAGAAGATTCAAAGAGAGTGAGATGCCAGCTCCTTTCTTTCAGTCAGTAGCTTCAAACATTTCTGGTATATGAATAACATGATGTTTTTCAATGGCAAAAATCAATGAATATTGTAAAAGCACAAACAGTAATTTCTCCGCATTGCAAGGTGCAATTCTGAAATTTTTTGCTTTTTCCTGCTCCTCTTAGCATGATAAAGAAGATTCAAAGAGAGTGAGATGCCAGCTCCTTTCATTCAGTCAGTAGCTTCAATCATTTCTGGACGTTTTTCAATGGCAAAAATCAATGAATATTGTAAATGCACAAACAGTAATTTCTCCGCATTGCAAGGTGCAATTCTGAAATTTTTTGCTTTTTCCTGCTCCTCTTAGCATGATAAAGAAGATTCAAAGAGAGTGAGATGCCAGCTCCTTTCATTCAGTCAGCAGCTTCAATCATTTCTGGACATTTTTCAATGGCAAAAATCAATGAATATTGTAAATGCACAAACAGTAATTTCTCCGCATTGCAAGGTGCAATTCTGAAATTTTTTGCTTTTTCCTGCTCCTCTTAGCATGATAAAGAAGATTCAAAGAGAGTGAGATGCCAGCTCCTTTCATTCAGTCAGTAGCTTCAAACATTTCTGGTATATGAATAACATGATGTTTTTCAATGGCAAAAATCAATGAATATTGTAAAAGCACAAACAGTAATTTCTCCGCATTGCAAGGTGCAATTCTGAAATTTTTTGCTTTTTCCTGCTCCTCTTAGCATGATAAAGAAGATTCAAAGAGAGTGAGATGCCAGCTCCTTTCATTCAGTCAGTAGCTTCAATCATTTCTGGACGTTTTTCAATGGCAAAAATCAATGAATATTGTAAATGCACAAACAGTAATTTCTCCGCATTGCAAGGTGCAATTCTGAAATTTTTTGCTTTTTCCTGCTCCTCTTAGCATGATAAAGAAGATTCAAAGAGAGTGAGATGCCAGCTCCTTTCATTCAGTCACTAGCTTCAATCATTTCTGGTATATAAATAACATGATGTTTTTCAATGGCAAAAATCAATGAATATTGTAAATGCACAAACAGTAATTTCTCCGCATTGCAAGTTGCAATTCTGAAATTTTTTGCTTTTTCCTGCTCCTCTTAGCATGATAAAGAAGATTCAAAGAGAGTGAGATGCCAGCTCCTTTCATTCAGTCAGTAGCTTCAATTATTTCTGGATGTTTTTCAATGGCAAAAATCAATGAATATTGTAAATGCACAAACAGTAATTTCTCCGCATTGCAAGGTGCAATTCTGAAATTTTTTGCTTTTTCCTGCTCCTCTTAGCATGATAAAGAAGATTCAAAGAGAGTGAGATGCCAGCTCCTTTCATTCAGTCAGTTGCTTCAATCATTTCTGGACGTTTTTCAATGGCAAAAATCAGTGAATATTGCAAATGCACAAACAGTAATTTCTCCGCATTGCAAGGTGCAATTCTGAAATTTTTTGCTTTTTCCTGCTCCTCTTAGCATGATAAAGAAGATTCAAAGAGAGTGAGATGCCAGCTCCTTTCATTCAGTCAGTAGCTTCAATCATTTCTGGACGTTTTTCAATGGCAAAAATCAATGAATATTGTAAATGCACAAACAGTAATTTCTCCGCATTGCAAGGTGCAATTCTGAAATTTTTTGCTTTTTCCTGCTCCTCTTTGCATGATAAAGAAGATTCAAAGAGAGTGAGATGCCAGCTCCTTTCATTCAGTCAGTAGCTTCAATCATTTCTGGTATATGAATAACATGATGTTTTTCAATGGCAAAAATCAATGAATATTGTAAATGCACAAACAGTAATTTCTCCGCATTGCAAGGTGCAATTCTGAAATTTTTGGCTTTTTCCTGCTCCTCTTAGCATGATAAAGAAGATTCAAAGAGAGTGAGATGCCAGCTCCTTTCATTCAGTCAGTAGCTTCAATCATTTCTGGATGTTTTTCAATGGCAAAAATCAATGAATATTGTAAATGCACAAACAGTAATTTCTCCGCATTGCAAGGTGCAATTCTGAAATTTCTTGCATTTTCCTGCTCCTCTTAGCATGATAAAGAAGATTCAAAGAGAGTGAGATGCCAGCTCCTTTCATTCAGTCAGTAGCTTCAATCATTTCTGGACGTTTTTCAATGGCAAAAATCAATGAATATTGTAAATGCACAAACAGTAATTTCTCCGCATTGCAAGGTGCAATTCTGAAATTTTTTGCTTTTTCCTGCTCCTCTTAGCATGATAAAGAAGATTCAAAGAGAGTGAGATGCCAGCTCCTTTCATTCAGTCAGTAGCTTCAAACATTTCTGGTATATGAATAACATGATGTTTTTCAATGGCAAAAATCAATGAATATTGTAAATGCACAAACAGTAATTTCTCCGCATTGCAAGGTGCAATTCTGAAATTTTTTGCTTTTTCCTGCTCCTCTTAGCATGATAAAGAAGATTCAAAGAGAGTGAGATGCCAGCTCCTTTCATTCAGTCAGTAGCTTCAATCATTTCTGGTATGTGAATAACATGATGTTTTTCAATGGCAAAAATCAATGAATATTGTAAATGCACAAACAGTAATTTCTCCGCATTGCAAGTTGCAATTCTGAAATTTTTTGCTTTTTCCTGCTCCTCTTAGCATGATAAAGAAGATTCAAAGAGAGTGAGATGCCAGCTCCTTTCATTCAGTCAGTAACTTCAATCATTTCTGGACGTTTTTCAATGGCAAAAATCAATGAATATTGTAAATGCACAAACAGTAATTTCTCCGCATTGCAAGGTGCAATTCTGAAATTTTTTGCTTTTTCCTGCTCCTCTTAGCATGATAAAGAAGATTCAAAGAGAGTGAGATGCCAGCTCCTTTCATTCAGTCAGTAGCTTCAATCATTTCTGGACGTTTTTCAATGGCAAAAATCAATGAATATTGTAAATGCACAAACAGTAATTTCTCCGCATTGCAAGGTGCAATTCTGAAATTTTTTGCTTTTTCCTGCTCCTCTTAGCATGATAAAGAAGATTCAAAGAGAGTGAGATGCCAGCTCCTTTCATTCAGTCAGTAGCTTCAATCATTTCTGGACGTTTTTCAATGGCAAAAATCAATGAATATTGTAAATGCACAAACAGTAATTTCTCCGCATTGCAAGGTGCAATTCTGAAATTTTTTGCTTTTTCCTGCTCCTCTTTGCATGATAAAGAAGATTCAAAGAGAGTGAGATGCCAGCTCCTTTCATTCAGTCAGTAGCTTCAATCATTTCTGGTATATGAATAACATGATGTTTTTCAATGGCAAAAATCAATGAATATTGTAAATGCACAAACAGTAATTTCTCCGCATTGCAAGGTGCAATTCTGAAATTTTTGGCTTTTTCCTGCTCCTCTTAGCATGATAAAGAAGATTCAAAGAGAGTGAGATGCCAGCTCCTTTCATTCAGTCAGTAGCTTCAATCATTTCTGGATGTTTTTCAATGGCAAAAATCAATGAATATTGTAAATGCACAAACAGTAATTTCTCCGCATTGCAAGGTGCAATTCTGAAATTTCTTGCATTTTCCTGCTCCTCTTAGCATGATAAAGAAGATTCAAAGAGAGTGAGATGCCAGCTCCTTTCATTCAGTCAGTAGCTTCAATCATTTCTGGACGTTTTTCAATGGCAAAAATCAATGAATATTGTAAATGCACAAACAGTAATTTCTCCGCATTGCAAGGTGCAATTCTGAAATTTTTTGCTTTTTCCTGCTCCTCTTAGCATGATAAAGAAGATTCAAAGAGAGTGAGATGCCAGCTCCTTTCATTCAGTCAGTAGCTTCAAACATTTCTGGTATATGAATAACATGATGTTTTTCAATGGCAAAAATCAATGAATATTGTAAATGCACAAACAGTAATTTCTCCGCATTGCAAGGTGCAATTCTGAAATTTTTTGCTTTTTCCTGCTCCTCTTAGCATGATAAAGAAGATTCAAAGAGAGTGAGATGCCAGCTCCTTTCATTCAGTCAGTAGCTTCAATCATTTCTGGTATGTGAATAACATGATGTTTTTCAATGGCAAAAATCAATGAATATTGTAAATGCACAAACAGTAATTTCTCCGCATTGCAAGTTGCAATTCTGAAATTTTTTGCTTTTTCCTGCTCCTCTTAGCATGATAAAGAAGATTCAAAGAGAGTGAGATGCCAGCTCCTTTCATTCAGTCAGTAACTTCAATCATTTCTGGACGTTTTTCAATGGCAAAAATCAATGAATATTGTAAATGCACAAACAGTAATTTCTCCGCATTGCAAGGTGCAATTCTGAAATTTTTTGCTTTTTCCTGCTCCTCTTAGCATGATAAAGAAGATTCAAAGAGAGTGAGATGCCAGCTCCTTTCATTCAGTCAGTAGCTTCAATCATTTCTGGACGTTTTTCAATGGCAAAAATCAATGAATATTGTAAATGCACAAACAGTAATTTCTCCGCATTGCAAGGTGCAATTCTGAAATTTTTTGCTTTTTCCTGCTCCTCTTAGCATGATAAAGAAGATTCAAAGAGAGTGAGATGCCAGCTCCTTTCATTCAGTCAGTAGCTTCAAACATTTCTGGTATATGAATAACATGATGTTTTTCAATGGCAAAAATCAATGAATATTGTAAAAGCACAAACAGTAATTTCTCCGCATTGCAAGGTGCAATTCTGAAATTTTTTGCTTTTTCCTGCTCCTCTTAGCATGATAAAGAAGATTCAAAGAGAGTGAGATGCCAGCTCCTTTCATTCAGTCAGTAGCTTCAATCATTTCTGGACGTTTTTCAATGGCAAAAATCAATGAATATTGTAAATGCACAAACAGTAATTTCTCCGCATTGCAAGGTGCAATTCTGAAATGTTTTGCTTTTTCCTGCTCCTCTTAGCATGATAAAGAAGATTCAAAGAGAGTGAGATGCCAGCTCCTTTCATTCAGTCAGTAGCTTCAATGATTTCTGGTATATGAATAACATGATGTTTTTCAATGGCAAAAATCAATGAATATTGTAAATGCACAAACAGTAATTTCTCCACATTGCAAGGTGCAATTCTGAAATTTTTTGCTTTTTCCTGCTCCTCTTAGCATGATAAAGAAGATTCAAAGAGAGTGAGATGCCAGCTCCTTTCATTCAGTCAGTAGCTTCAATCATTTCTGGACGTTTTTCAATGGCAAAAATCAATGAATATTGTAAATGCACAAACAGTAATTTCTCCGCATTGCAAGGTGCAATTCTGAAATTTTTTGCTTTTTCCTGCTCCTCTTAGCATGATAAAGAAGATTCAAAGAGAGCGAGATGCCAGCTCCTTTCATTCAGTCAGTAGCTTCAATCATTTCTGGTATATGAATAACATGATGTTTTTCAATGGCAAAAATCAATGAATATTGTAAATGCACAAACAGTAATTTCTCCGCATTGCAAGGTGCAATTCTGAAATTTTTTGCTTTTTCCTGCTCCTCTTAGCATGATAAAGAAGATTCAAAGAGAGTGAGATGCCAGCTCCTTTCATTCAGTCAGTAGCTTCAATCATTTCTGGACATTTTTCAATGGCAAAAATCAATGAATATTGTAAATGCACAAACAGTAATTTCTCCGCATTGCAAGGTGCAATTCTGAAATTTTTTGCTTTTTCCTGCTCCTCTTAGCATGATAAAGAAGATTCAAAGAGAGTGAGATGCCAGCTCCTTTCATTCAGTCAGTAGCTTCAAACATTTCTAGTATATGAATAACATGATGTTTTTCAATGGCAAAAATCAATGAATATTGTAAATGCACAAACAGTAATTTCTCCGCATTGCAAGGTGCAATTCTGAAATTTTTTGCTTTTTCCTGCTCCTCTTAGCATGATAAAGAAGATTCAAAGAGAGTGAGATGCCAGCTCCTTTCATTCAGTCAGTAGCTTCAATCATTTCTGGACGTTTTTCAATGGCAAAAATCAATGAATATTGTAAATGCACAAACAGTAATTTCTCCGCATTGCAAGGTGCAATTCTGAAATTTTTTGCTTTTTCCTGCTCCTCTTAGCATGATAAAGAAGATTCAAAGAGAGTGAGATGCCAGCTCCTTTCATTCAGTCAGTAGCTTCAATCATTTCTGGACGTTTTTCAATGGCAAAAATCAATGAATATTGTAAATGCACAAACAGTAATTTCTCCGCATTGCAAGGTGCAATTCTGAAATTTTTTGCTTTTTCCTGCTCCTCTTAGCATGATAAAGAAGATTCAAAGAGAGTGTGATGCCAGCTCCTTTCATTCAGTCAGTAGCTTCAATCATTTCTGGTATATGAATAACATGATGTTTTTCAATGGCAAAAATCAATGAATATTGTAAATGCACAAACAGTAATTTCTCCGCATTGCAAGGTGCAATTCTGAAATTTTTTGCTTTTTCCTGCTCCTCTTAGCATGATAAAGAAGATTCAAAGAGAGTGAGATGCCAGCTCCTTTCATTCAGTCAGCAGCTTCAATCATTTCTGGACATTTTTCAATGGCAAAAATCAATGAATATTGTAAATGCACAAACAGTAATTTCTCCGCATTGCAAGGTGCAATTCTGAAATTTTTTGCTTTTTCCTGCTCCTCTTAGCATGATAAAGAAGATTCAAAGAGAGTGAGATGCCAGCTCCTTTCATTCAGTCAGTAGCTTCAAACATTTCTGGTATATGAATAACATGATGTTTTTCAATGGCAAAAATCAATGAATATTGTAAAAGCACAAACAGTAATTTCTCCGCATTGCAAGGTGCAATTCTGAAATTTTTTGCTTTTTCCTGCTCCTCTTAGCATGATAAAGAAGATTCAAAGAGAGTGAGATGCCAGCTCCTTTCATTCAGTCAGTAGCTTCAATCATTTCTGGACGTTTTTCAATGGCAAAAATCAATGAATATTGTAAATGCACAAACAGTAATTTCTCCGCATTGCAAGGTGCAATTCTGAAATTTTTTGCTTTTTCCTGCTCCTCTTACCATGATAAAGAAGATTCAAAGAGAGTGAGATGCCAGCTCCTTTCATTCAGTCAGTAGCTTCAATCATTTCTGGTATATGAATAACATGATGTTTTTCAATGGCAAAAATCAATGAATATTGTAAATGCACAAACAGTAATTTCTCCGCATTGCAAGTTGCAATTCTGAAATTTTTTGCTTTTTCCTGCTCCTCTTAGCATGATAAAGAAGATTCAAAGAGAGTGAGATGCCAGCTCCTTTCATTCAGTCAGTAGCTTCAATTATTTCTGGACGTTTTTCAATGGCAAAAATCAATGAATATTGTAAATGCACAAACAGTAATTTCTCCGCATTGCAAGGTGCAATTCTGAAATTTTTTGCTTTTTCCTGCTCCTCTTAGCATGATAAAGAAGATTCAAAGAGAGTGAGATGCCAGCTCCTTTCATTCAGTCAGTTGCTTCAATCATTTCTGGACGTTTTTCAATGGCAAAAATCAGTGAATATTGTAAATGCACAAACAGTAATTTCTCCGCATTGCAAGGTGCAATTCTGAAATTTTTTGCTTTTTCCTGCTCCTCTTAGCATGATAAAGAAGATTCAAAGAGAGTGAGATGCCAGCTCCTTTCATTCAGTCAGTAGCTTCAATCATTTCTGGACGTTTTTCAATGGCAAAAATCAATGAATATTGTAAATGCACAAACAGTAATTTCTCCGCATTGCAAGGTGCAATTCTGAAATTTTTTGCTTTTTCCTGCTCCTCTTAGCATGATAAAGAAGATTCAAAGAGAGTGAGATGCCAGCTCCTTTCATTCAGTCAGTAGCTTCAATCATTTCTGGTATATGAATAACATGATGTTTTTCAATGGCAAAAATCAATGAATATTGTAAATGCACAAACAGTAATTTCTCCGCATTGCAAGTTGCAATTCTGAAATTTTTTGCTTTTTCCTGCTCCTCTTAGCATGATAAAGAAGATTCAAAGAGAGTGAGATGCCAGCTCCTTTCATTCAGTCAGTAGCTTCAATCATTTCTGGACGTTTTTCAATGGCAAAAATCAATGAATATTGTAAATGCACAAACAGTAATTTCTCCGCATTGCAAGGTGCAATTCTGAAATTTTTTGCTTTTTCCTGCTCCTCTTAGCATGATAAAGAAGATTCAAGGAGAGTGAGATGCCAGCTCCTTTCATTCAGTCAGTAGCTTCAATCATTTCTGGACGTTTTTCAATGGCAAAAATCAATGAATATTGTAAATGCACAAACAGTAATTTCTCCGCATTGCAAGGTGCAATTCTGAAATTTTTTGCTTTTTCCTGCTCCTCTTAGCATGATAAAGAAGATTCAAAGAGAGTGAGATGCCAGCTCCTTTCATTCAGTCAGTAGCTTCAAACATTTCTGGTATATGAATAACATGATGTTTTTCAATGGCAAAAATCAATGAATATTGTAAAAGCACAAACAGTAATTTCTCCGCATTGCAAGGTGCAATTCTGAAATTTTTTGCTTTTTCCTGCTCCTCTTAGCATGATAAAGAAGATTCAAAGAGAGTGAGATGCCAGCTCCTTTCATTCAGTCAGTAGCTTCAATCATTTCTGGACGTTTTTCAATGGCAAAAATCAATGAATATTGTAAATGCACAAACAGTAATTTCTCCGCATTGCAAGGTGCAATTCTGAAATTTTTTGCTTTTTCCTGCTCCTCTTAGCATGATAAAGAAGATTCAAAGAGAGTGAGATGCCAGCTCCTTTCATTCAGTCAGTAGCTTCAATCATTTCTGGTATATGAATAACATAATGTTTTTCAATGGCAAAAATCAATGAATATTGTAAATGCACAAACAGTAATTTCTCCACATTGCAAGGTGCAATTCTGAAATTTTTTGCTTTTTCCTGCTCCTCTTAGCATGATAAAGAAGATTCAAAGAGAGTGAGATGCCAGCTCCTTTCATTCAGTCAGTAGCTTCAATCATTTCTGGACGTTTTTCAATGGCAAAAATCAATGAATATTGTAAATGCACAAACAGTAATTTCTCCGCATTGCAAGGTGCAATTCTGAAATTTTTTGCTTTTTCCTGCTCCTCTTAGCATGATAAAGAAGATTCAAAGAGAGCGAGATGCCAGCTCCTTTCATTCAGTCAGTAGCTTCAATCATTTCTGGTATATGAATAACATGATGTTTTTCAATGGCAAAAATCAATGAATATTGTAAATGCACAAACAGTAATTTCTCCGCATTGCAAGGTGCAATTCTGAAATTTTTTGCTTTTTCCTGCTCCTCTTAGCATGATAAAGAAGATTCAAAGAGAGTGAGATGCCAGCTCCTTTCATTCAGTCAGTAGCTTCAATCATTTCTGGACGTTTTTCAATGGCAAAAATCAATGAATATTGTAAATGCACAAACAGTAATTTCTCCGCATTGCAAGGTGCAATTCTGAAATTTTTTGCTTTTTCCTGCTCCTCTTAGCATGATAAAGAAGATTCAAAGAGAGTGAGATGCCAGCTCCTTTCATTCAGTCAGTAGCTTCAAACATTTCTAGTATATGAATAACATGATGTTTTTCAATGGCAAAAATCAATGAATATTGTAAATGCACAAACAGTAATTTCTCCGCATTGCAAGGTGCAATTCTGAAATTTTTTGCTTTTTCCTGCTCCTCTTAGCATGATAAAGAAGATTCAAAGAGAGTGAGATGCCAGCTCCTTTCATTCAGTCAGTAGCTTCAATCATTTCTGGACGTTTTTCAATGGCAAAAATCAATGAATATTGTAAATGCACAAACAGTAATTTCTCCGCATTGCAAGGTGCAATTCTGAAATTTTTTGCTTTTTCCTGCTCCTCTTAGCATGATAAAGAAGATTCAAAGAGAGTGAGATGCCAGCTCCTTTCATTCAGTCAGTAGCTTCAATCATTTCTGGACGTTTTTCAATGGCAAAAATCAATGAATATTGTAAATGCACAAACAGTAATTTCTCCGCATTGCAAGGTGCAATTCTGAAATTTTTTGCTTTTTCCTGCTCCTCTTAGCATGATAAAGAAGATTCAAAGAGAGTGAGATGCCAGCTCCTTTCATTCAGTCAGCAGCTTCAATCATTTCTGGACATTTTTCAATGGCAAAAATCAATGAATATTGTAAATGCACAAACAGTAATTTCTCCGCATTGCAAGGTGCAATTCTGAAATTTTTTGCTTTTTCCTGCTCCTCTTAGCATGATAAAGAAGATTCAAAGAGAGTGAGATGCCAGCTCCTTTCATTCAGTCAGTAGCTTCAATCATTTCTGGTATATGAATAACATAATGTTTTTCAATGGCAAAAATCAATGAATATTGTAAATGCACAAACAGTAATTTCTCCACATTGCAAGGTGCAATTCTGAAATTTTTTGCTTTTTCCTGCTCCTCTTAGCATGATAAAGAAGATTCAAAGAGAGTGAGATGCCAGCTCCTTTCATTCAGTCAGTAGCTTCAATCATTTCTGGACGTTTTTCAATGGCAAAAATCAATGAATATTGTAAATGCACAAACAGTAATTTCTCCGCATTGCAAGGTGCAATTCTGAAATTTTTTGCTTTTTCCTGCTCCTCTTAGCATGATAAAGAAGATTCAAAGAGAGCGAGATGCCAGCTCCTTTCATTCAGTCAGTAGCTTCAATCATTTCTGGTATATGAATAACATGATGTTTTTCAATGGCAAAAATCAATGAATATTGTAAATGCACAAACAGTAATTTCTCCGCATTGCAAGGTGCAATTCTGAAATTTTTTGCTTTTTCCTGCTCCTCTTAGCATGATAAAGAAGATTCAAAGAGAGTGAGATGCCAGCTCCTTTCATTCAGTCAGTAGCTTCAATCATTTCTGGACGTTTTTCAATGGCAAAAATCAATGAATATTGTAAATGCACAAACAGTAATTTCTCCGCATTGCAAGGTGCAATTCTGAAATTTTTTGCTTTTTCCTGCTCCTCTTAGCATGATAAAGAAGATTCAAAGAGAGTGAGATGCCAGCTCCTTTCATTCAGTCAGTAGCTTCAAACATTTCTAGTATATGAATAACATGATGTTTTTCAATGGCAAAAATCAATGAATATTGTAAATGCACAAACAGTAATTTCTCCGCATTGCAAGGTGCAATTCTGAAATTTTTTGCTTTTTCCTGCTCCTCTTAGCATGATAAAGAAGATTCAAAGAGAGTGAGATGCCAGCTCCTTTCATTCAGTCAGTAGCTTCAATCATTTCTGGACGTTTTTCAATGGCAAAAATCAATGAATATTGTAAATGCACAAACAGTAATTTCTCCGCATTGCAAGGTGCAATTCTGAAATTTTTTGCTTTTTCCTGCTCCTCTTAGCATGATAAAGAAGATTCAAAGAGAGTGAGATGCCAGCTCCTTTCATTCAGTCAGTAGCTTCAATCATTTCTGGACGTTTTTCAATGGCAAAAATCAATGAATATTGTAAATGCACAAACAGTAATTTCTCCGCATTGCAAGGTGCAATTCTGAAATTTTTTGCTTTTTCCTGCTCCTCTTAGCATGATAAAGAAGATTCAAAGAGAGTGAGATGCCAGCTCCTTTCATTCAGTCAGCAGCTTCAATCATTTCTGGACATTTTTCAATGGCAAAAATCAATGAATATTGTAAATGCACAAACAGTAATTTCTCCGCATTGCAAGGTGCAATTCTGAAATTTTTTGCTTTTTCCTGCTCCTCTTAGCATGATAAAGAAGATTCAAAGAGAGTGAGATGCCAGCTCCTTTCATTCAGTCAGTAGCTTCAAACATTTCTGGTATATGAATAACATGATGTTTTTCAATGGCAAAAATCAATGAATATTGTAAAAGCACAAACAGTAATTTCTCCGCATTGCAAGGTGCAATTCTGAAATTTTTTGCTTTTTCCTGCTCCTCTTAGCATGATAAAGAAGATTCAAAGAGAGTGAGATGCCAGCTCCTTTCATTCAGTCAGTAGCTTCAATCATTTCTGGACGTTTTTCAATGGCAAAAATCAATGAATATTGTAAATGCACAAACAGTAATTTCTCCGCATTGCAAGGTGCAATTCTGAAATTTTTTGCTTTTTCCTGCTCCTCTTAGCATGATAAAGAAGATTCAAAGAGAGTGAGATGCCAGCTCCTTTCATTCAGTCAGTAGCTTCAATCATTTCTGGTATATGAATAACATGATGTTTTTCAATGGCAAAAATCAATGAATATTGTAAATGCACAAACAGTAATTTCTCCGCATTGCAAGTTGCAATTCTGAAATTTTTTGCTTTTTCCTGCTCCTCTTAGCATGATAAAGAAGATTCAAAGAGAGTGAGATGCCAGCTCCTTTCATTCAGTCAGTAGCTTCAATTATTTCTGGACGTTTTTCAATGGCAAAAATCAATGAATATTGTAAATGCACAAACAGTAATTTCTCCGCATTGCAAGGTGCAATTCTGAAATTTTTTGCTTTTTCCTGCTCCTCTTAGCATGATAAAGAAGATTCAAAGAGAGTGAGATGCCAGCTCCTTTCATTCAGTCAGTTGCTTCAATCATTTCTGGACGTTTTTCAATGGCAAAAATCAGTGAATATTGTAAATGCACAAACAGTAATTTCTCCGCATTGCAAGGTGCAATTCTGAAATTTTTTGCTTTTTCCTGCTCCTCTTAGCATGATAAAGAAGATTCAAAGAGAGTGAGATGCCAGCTCCTTTCATTCAGTCAGTAGCTTCAATCATTTCTGGACGTTTTTCAATGGCAAAAATCAATGAATATTGTAAATGCACAAACAGTAATTTCTCCGCATTGCAAGGTGCAATTCTGAAATTTTTTGCTTTTTCCTGCTCCTCTTTGCATGATAAAGAAGATTCAAAGAGAGTGAGATGCCAGCTCCTTTCATTCAGTCAGTAGCTTCAATCATTTCTGGTATATGAATAACATGATGTTTTTCAATGGCAAAAATCAATGAATATTGAAAATGCACAAACAGTAATTTCTCCGCATTGCAAGGTGCAATTCTGAAATTTTTGGCTTTTTCCTGCTCCTCTTAGCATGATAAAGAAGATTCAAAGAGAGTGAGATGCCAGCTCCTTTCATTCAGTCAGTAGCTTCAATCATTTCTGGATGTTTTTCAATGGCAAAAATCAATGAATATTGTAAATGCACAAACAGTAATTTCTCCGCATTGCAAGGTGCAATTCTGAAATTTCTTGCATTTTCCTGCTCCTCTTAGCATGATAAAGAAGATTCAAAGAGAGTGAGATGCCAGCTCCTTTCATTCAGTCAGTAGCTTCAATCATTTCTGGACGTTTTTCAATGGCAAAAATCAATGAATATTGTAAATGCACAAACAGTAATTTCTCCGCATTGCAAGGTGCAATTCTGAAATTTTTTGCTTTTTCCTGCTCCTCTTAGCATGATAAAGAAGATTCAAAGAGAGTGAGATGCCAGCTCCTTTCATTCAGTCAGTAGCTTCAAACATTTCTGGTATATGAATAACATGATGTTTTTCAATGGCAAAAATCAATGAATATTGTAAATGCACAAACAGTAATTTCTCCGCATTGCAAGGTGCAAATCTGAAATTTTTTGCTTTTTCCTGCTCCCCTTAGCATGATAAAGAAGATTCAAAGACAGTGAGATGCCAGCTCCTTTCATTCAGTCAGTAGCTTCAATCATTTCTGGACGTTTTTCAATGGCAAAAATCAATGAATATTGTAAATGCACAAACAGTAATTTCTCCGCATTGCAAGGTGCAATTCTGAAATTTTTTGCTTTTTCCTGCTCCTCTTAGCATGATAAAGAAGATTCAAAGAGAGTGAGATGCCAGCTTCTTTCATTCAGTCAGTAGCTTCAAACATTTCTGGGATATGAATAACATGATGTTTTTCAATGGCAAAAATTAATGAATATTGTAAATGCACAAACAGTAATTTCTCCGCATTGCAAGGTGCAATTCTGAAATTTTTTGCTTTTTCCTGCTCCTCTTAGCATGATAAAGAAGATTCAAAGAGAGTGAGATGCCAGCTCCTTTCATTCAGTCAGTAGCTTCAATCATTTCTGGACGTTTTTCAATGGCAAAAATCAATGAATATTGTAAATGCACAAACAGTAATTTCTCCGCATTGCAAGGTGCAATTCTGAAATTTTTTGCTTTTTCCTGCTCCTCTTAGCATGATAAAGAAGATTCAAAGAGAGTGAGATGCCAGCTCCTTTCATTCAGTCAGTAGCTTCAATCATTTCTGGACGTTTTTCAATGGCAAAAATCAATGAATATTGTAAATGCACAAACAGTAATTTCTCCGCATTGCAAGGTGCAATTCTGAAATTTTTTGCTTTTTCCTGCTCCTCTTAGCATGATAAAGAAGATTCAAAGAGAGTGAGATGCCAGCTCCTTTCATTCAGTCAGTAGCTTCAATCATTTCTGGTATATGAATAACATGATGTTTTTCAATGGCAAAAATCAATGAATATTGTAAATGCACAAACAGTAATTTCTCCGCATTGCAAGTTGCAATTCTGAAATTTTTTGCTTTTTCCTGCTCCTCTTAGCATGATAAAGAAGATTCAAAGAGAGTGAGATTCCAGCTCCTTTCATTCAGTCAGTAGCTTCAATCATTTCTGGACGTTTTTCAATGGCAAAAATCAATGAATATTGTAAATGCACAAACAGTAATTTCTCCGCATTGCAAGGTGCAATTCTGAAATTTTTTGCTTTTTCCTGCTCCTCTTAGCATGATAAAGAAGATTCAAAGAGAGTGAGATGCCAGCTCCTTTCATTCAGTGAGTAGCTTCAATCATTTCTGGACGTTTTTCAATGGCAAAAATCAATGAATATTGTAAATGCACAAACAGTAATTTCTCCGCATTGCAAGGTGCAATTTTGAAATTTTTTGCTTTTTCCTGCTCCTCTTAGCATGATAAAGAAGATTCAAAGAGAGTGAGATGCCAGCTCCTTTCATTCAGTCAGTAGCTTCAGTCATTTCTGGACGTTTTTCAATGGCAAAAATCAATGAATATTGTAAATGCACAAACAGTAATTTCTCCGCATTGCAAGGTGCAATTCTGAAATTTTTTGCTTTTTCCTGCTCCTCTTAGCATGATAAAGAAGATTCAAAGAGAGTGAGATGCCAGCTCCTTTCATTCAGTTAGTAGCTTCAATCATTTCTGGTATATGAATAACATGATGTTTTTCAATGGCAAAAATCAATGAATATTGTAAATGCACAAACAGTAATTTCTCCGCATTGCAAGGTGCAATTCTGAAATTTTTTGCTTTTTCCTGCTCCTCTTAGCATGATAAAGAAGATTCAAAGAGAGTGAGATGCCAGCTCCTTTCATTCAGTGAGTAGCTTCAATCATTTCTGGACGTTTTTCAATGGCAAAAATCAATGAATATTGTAAATGCACAAACAGTAATTTCTCCGCATTGCAAGGTGCAATTTTGAAATTTTTTGCTTTTTCCTGCTCCTCTTAGCATGATAAAGAAGATTCAAAGAGAGTGAGATGCCAGCTCCTTTCATTCAGTCAGTAGCTTCAGTCATTTCTGGACGTTTTTCAATGGCAAAAATCAATGAATATTGTAAATGCACAAACAGTAATTTCTCCGCATTGCAAGGTGCAATTCTGAAATTTTTTGCTTTTTCCTGCTCCTCTTAGCATGATAAAGAAGATTCAAAGAGAGTGAGATGCCAGCTCCTTTCATTCAGTCAGTAGCTTCAAACATTTCTGGTATAAACATTTCTGGACGTTTTTCAATGGCAAAAATCAATGAATATTGTAAATGCACAAACAGTAATATCTCCACATTGCAAGGTGCAATTCTGAAATTTTTTGCTTTTTCCTGCTAATCCTAGCATGATAAAGAAGATTCAAATAGAGTGAGATGCCAGCTCCTTTCGTTCAGTCAGTAGCTTCAAACATTTCTGGACGTTTTTCAATGGCAAAATTCAATGAATATTGTAAATGCACAAACAGTAATATCTCCACATTGCCAGGTGCAATTCTGAAATTTTTTGCTTTTTCCTGCTAATCCTAGCATGATAAAGAAGATTCAAAGAGAGTGAGATGCCAGCTCCTTTCATTCAGTCAGTAGCTTCAATCATTTCTGGACGTTTTTCAATGGCAAAAATCAATGAATATTGTAAATGCACAAACAGTAATTTCTCCGCATTGCAAGGTGCAATTCTGAAATTTTTTGATTTTTCCTGCTCCTCTTAGCATGATAAAGAAGATTCAAAGAGAGTGAGATGACAGCTCCTTTCATTCAGTCAGTAGCTTCAATCATTTCTGGACGTTTTTCAATGGCAAAAATCAATGAATATTGTAAATGCACAAACAGTAATTTCTCCGCATTGCAAGGTGCAATTCTGAAATTTTTTGCTTTTTCCTGCTCCTCTTAGCATGATAAAGAAGATTCAAAGAGAGTGAGATGCCAGCTCCTTTCATTCAGTCAGTAGCTTCAATCATTTCTGGTATATGAATAACATGATGTTTTTCAATGGCAAAAATCAATGAATATTGTAAATGCACAAACAGTAATTTCTCCGCATTGCAAGGTGCAATTCTGAAATTTTTTGCTTTTTCCTGCTCCTCTTAGCATGATAAAGAAGATTCAAAGAGAGTGAGATGCCAGCTCCTTTCATTCAGTCAGTAGCTTCAATCATTTCTGGACGTTGTTCAATGGCAAAAATCAATGAATATTGTAAATGCACAAACAGTAATTTCTCCGCATTGCAAGATGCAATTCTGAAATATTTTGCTTTTTCCTGCTCCTCTTAGCATGGTAAAGAAGATTCAAAGAGAGTGAGATGCCAGCTCCTTTCATTCAGTCAGTAGCTTCAGTCATTTCTGGACGTTTTTCAATGCAAAAATCAATGAATATTGTAAATGCACAAACAGTAATTTCTCCGCATTGCAAGGTGCAATTCTGAAATTTTTTGCTTTTTCCTGCTCCTCTTAGCATGATAAAGAAGATTCAAAGAGAGTGAGATGCCAGCTCCTTTCATTCAGTCAGTAGCTTCAATCATTTCTGGTATATGAATAACATGATGTTTTTCAATGGCAAAAATCAATGAATATTGTAAATGCACAAACAATAATTTCTCCGCATTGCAAGGTGCAATTCTGAAATTTTTTGCTTTTTCCTGCTCCTCTTAGCATGATAAAGAAGATTCAAAGAGAGTGAGATGCCAGCTCCTTTCATTCAGTCAGTAGCTTCAATCATTTCTGGATGTTTTTCAATGGCAAAAATCAATGAATATTATAAATGCACAAACAGTAATTTCTCCGCATTGCAAGGTGCAATTCTGAAATTTCTTGCATTTTCCTGCTCCTCTTAGCATGATAAAGAAGATTCAAAGAGAGTGAGATGCCAGCTCCTTTCATTCAGTCAGTAGCTTCAATCATTTCTGGTATATGAATAACATGATGTTTTTCAATGGCAAAAATCAATGAATATTGTAAATGCACAAACAGTAATTTCTCCGCATTGCAAGGTGCAATTCTGAAATTTTTTGCTTTTTCCTGCTCCTCTTAGCATGATAAAGAAGATTCAAAGAGAGTGAGATGCCAGCTCCTTTCATTCAGTCAGTAGCTTCAATCATTTCTGGACGTTTTTCAATGGCAAAAATCAATGAATATTGTAAATGCACAAACAGTAATTTCTCCGCATTGCAAGGTGCAATTCTGAAATTTTTTGCTTTTTCCTGCTCCTCTTAGCATGATAAAGAAGATTCAAAGAGAGTGAGATGCCAGCTCCTTTCATTCAGTCAGTAGCTTCAATCATTTCTGGACGTTTTTCAATGGCAAAAATCAATGAATATTGTAAATGCACAAACAGTAATTTCTCCGCATTGCAAGGTGCAATTCTGAAATTTTTTGCTTTTTCCTGCTCCTCTTAGCATGATAAAGAAGATTCAAAGAGAGTGAGATGCCAGCTCCTTTCATTCAGTCAGTAGCTTCAATCATTTCTGGTATATGAATAACATGATGTTTTTCAATGGCAAAAATCAATGAATATTGTAAATGCACAAACAGTAATTTCTCCGCATTGCAAGTTGCAATTCTGAAATTTTTTGCTTTTTCCTGCTCCTCTTAGCATGATAAAGAAGATTCAAAGAGAGTGAGATTCCGGCTCCTTTCATTCAGTCAGTAGCTTCAATCATTTCTGGACGTTTTTCAATGGCAAAAATCAATGAATATTGTAAATGCACAAACAGTAATTTCTCCGCATTGCAAGGTGCAATTCTGAATTTTTTTGCTTTTTCCTGCTCCTCTTAGCATGATAAAGAAGATTCAAAGAGAGTGAGATGCCAGCTCCTTTCATTCAGTCAGTAGCTTTAATCATTTCTGGACGTTTTTCAATGGCAAAAATCAATGAATATTGTAAATGCACAAACAGTAATTTCTCCGCATTGCAAGATGAAATTCTGAAATTTTTTGCTTTTTCCTGCTCCTCTTAGCATGATAAAGAAGACTCAAAGAGAGTGAGATGCCAGCTCCTTTCATTCAGTCAGTAGCTTCAATCATTTCTGGACGTTTTTCAATGGCAAAAATCAATGAATATTGTAAATGCACAAACAGTAATTTCTCCGTATTGCAAGGTGCAATTCTGAAATTTTTTGCTTTTTCCTGCTCCTCTTAGCATGATAAAGAAGATTCAAAGAGAGTGAGATGCCAGCTCCTTTCATTCAGTCAGTAGCTTCAATCATTTCTGGTATATGAATAACATGATGTTTTTCAATGGCAAAAATCAATGAATATTGTAAATGCACAAACAGTAATTTCTCCGCATTGCAAGGTGCAATTCTGAAATTTTTTGCTTTTTCCTGCTCCTCTTAGCATGATAAAGAAGATTCAAAGAGAGTGAGATGCCAGCTCCTTTCATTCAGTCAGTAGCTTCAATCATTTCTGGACGTTTTTCAATGGCAAAAATCAATGAATATTGTAAATGCACAAACAGTAATTTCTCCGCATTGCAAGGTGCAATTCTGAAATTTTTTGCTTTTTCCTGCTCCTCTTAGCATGATAAAGAAGATTCAAAGAGAGTGAGATGCCAGCTCCTTTCATTCAGTCAGTAGCTTCAGTCATTTCTGGAAGTTTTTCAATGGCAAAAATCAATGAATATTGTAAATGCACAAACAGTAATTTCTCCGCATTGCAAGGTGCAATTCTGAAATTTTTTGCTTTTTCCTGCTCCTCTTAGCATGATAAAGAAGATTCAAAGAGAGTGAGATGCCAGCTCCTTTCATTCAGTCAGTAGCTTCAAACATTTCTGGTATAAACATTTCTGGACGTTTTTCAATGGCAAAAATCAATGAATATTGTAAATGCACAAACAGTAATATCTCCACATTGCAAGGTGCAATGCTGAAATTTTTTTTGCTTTTTCCTGCTAATCCTAGCATGATAAAGAAGATTCAAATAGAGTGAGATGCCAGCTCCTTTCATTCAGTCAGTAGCTTCAAACATTTCTGGACGTTTTTCAATGGCAAAAATCAATGAATATTGTAAATGCACAAACAGTAATATCTCCACATTGCAAGGTGCAATTCTGAAATTTTTTGCTTTTTCCTGCTAATCCTAGCATGATAAAGAAGATTCAAAGAGAGTGAGATGTCAGCTCCTTTCATTCAGTCAGTAGCTTCAAACATTTCTGGTATATGAATAACATGATGTTTTTCAATGGCAAAAATCAATGAATATTGTAAATGCACAAACAGTAATATCTCCACATTGCAAGGTGCAATTCTGAAATTTTTTGCTTTTTCCTGCTAATCCTAGCATGATAAAGAAGATTCAAAGAGAGTGAGATGCCAGCTCCTTTCATTCAGTCAGTAGCTTCAAACATTTCTGGACGTTTTTCAATGGCAAAAATCAATGAATATTGTAAATGCACAAACAGTAATATCTCCACATTGCAAGGTGCAATTCTGAAATTTTTTGCTTTTTCCTGCTACTCCTAGCATGATAAAGAAGATTCAAAGAGAGTGAGATGCCAGCTCCTTTCATTCAGTCAGTAGCTTCAATCATTTCTGGACGTTTTTCAATGGCAAAAATCAATGAATATTGTAAATGCACAAACAGTAATTTCTCCGCATTGCAAGGTGCAATTCTGAATTTTTTTGCTTTTTCCTGCTCCTCTTAGCATGGTAAAGAAGATTCAAAGAGAGTGAGATGCCAGCTCCTTTCATTCAGTCAGTAGCTTCAGTCATTTCTGGACGTTTTTCAATGGCAAAAATCAATGAATATTGTAAATGCACAAAAAGTAATTTCTCCGCATTGCAAGGTGCAATTCTGAAATTTTTTGCTTTTTCCTGCTCCTCTTAGCATGATAAAGAAGATTCAAAGAGAGTGAGATGCCAGCTCCTTTCATTCAGTCAGTAGCTTCAAACATTTCTGGTATAAACATTTCTGGACGTTTTTCAATGGCAAAAATCAATGAATATTGTAAATGCACAAACAGTAATATCTCCACATTGCAAGGTGCAATTCTGAAATTTTTTGCTTTTTCCTGCTAATCCTAGCATGATAAAGAAGATTCAAATAGAGTGAGATGCCAGCTCCTTTCATTCAGTCAGTAGCTTCAAACATTTCTGGACGTTTTTCAATGGCAAAATTCAATGAATATTGTAAATGCACAAACAGTAATATCTCCACATTGCAAGGTGCAATTCTGAAATTTTTTGCTTTTTCCTGCTAATCCTAGCATGATAAAGAAGATTCAAAGAGAGTGAGATGCCAGCTCCTTTCATTCAGTCAGTAGCTTCAATCATTTCTGGACGTTTTTCAATGGCAAAAATCAATGAATATTGTAAATGCACAAACAGTAATTTCTCCGCATTGCAAGGTGCAATTCTGAAATTTTTTGCTTTTTCCTGCTCCTCTTAGCATGATAAAGAAGATTCAAAGAGAGTGAGATGCCAGCTCCTTTCATTCAGTCAGTAGCTTCAATCATTTCTGGATGTTTTTCAATGGCAAAAATCAATGAATATTGTAAATGCACAAACAGTAATTTCTCCGCATTGCAAGGTGCAATTCTGAAATTTTTTGCTTTTTCCTGCTCCTCTTAGCATGATAAAGAAGATTCAAAGAGAGTGAGATGCCAGCTCCTTTCATTCAGTCAGTAGCTTCAATCATTTCTGGTATATGAATAACATGATGTTTTTCAATGGCAAAAATCAATGAATATTGTAAATGCACAAACAGTAATTTCTCCGCATTGCAAGGTGCAATTCTGAAATTTTTTGCTTTTTCCTGCTCCTCTTAGCATGATAAAGAAGATTCAAAGAGAGTGAGATGCCAGCTCCTTTCATTCAGTCAGTAGCTTCAATCATTTCTGGACGTTTTTCAATGGCAAAAATCAATGAATATTGTAAATGCACAAACAGTAATTTCTCCGCATTGCAAGATGCAATTCTGAAATTTTTTGCTTTTTCCTGCTCCTCTTAGCATGATAAAGAAGATTCAAAGAGAGTGAGATGCCAGCTCCTTTCATTCAGTCAGTAGCTTCAGTCATTTCTGGACGTTTTTCAATGGCAAAAATCAATGAATATTGTAAATGCACAAACAGTAATTTCTCCGCATTGCAAAGTGCAATTCTGAAATTTTTTGCTTTTTCCTGCTCCTCTTAGCATGATAAAGAAGATTCAAAGAGAGTGAGTTGCCAGCTCCTTTCATTCAGTCAGTAGCTTCAAACATTTCTGGTATAAACATTTCTGGATGTTTTTCAATGGCAAAAATCAATGAATATTGTAAATGCACAAACAGTAATATCTCCACATTGCAAGGTGCAATGCTGAAATTTTTTGCTTTTTCCTGCTAATCCTAGGATGATAAAGAAGATTCAAATAGAGTGAGATGCCAGCTCCTTTCATTCAGTCAGTAGCTTCAAACATTTCTGGACGTTTTTCAATGGCAAAAATCAATGAATATTGTAAATGCACAAACAGTAATATCTCCACATTGCAAGGTGCAATTCTGAAATTTTTTGCTTTTTCCTGCTAATCCTAGCATGATAAAGAAGATTCAAAGAGAGTGAGATGTCAGCTCCTTTCATTGTCAGTAGCTTCAAACATTTCTGGTATATGAATAACATGATGTTTTTCAATGGCAAAAATCAATGAATATTGTAAATGCACAAACAGTAATATCTCCACATTGCAAGGTGCAATTCTGAAATTTTTTGCTTTTTCCTGCTAATCCTAGCATGATAAAGAAGATTCAAATAGAGTGAGATGCCAGCTCCTTTCATTCAGTCAGTAGCTTCAAACATTTCTGGACGTTTTTCAATGGCAAAATTCAATGAATATTGTAAATGCACAAACAGTAATATCTCCACATTGCAAGGTGCAATTCTGAAATTTTTTGCTTTTTCCTGCTAATCCTAGCATGATAAAGAAGATTCAAAGAGAGTGAGATGCCAGCTCCTTTCATTCAGTCAGTAGCTTCAATCATTTCTGGACGTTTTTCAATGGCAAAAATCAATGAATATTGTAAATGCACAAACAGTAATTTCTCCGCATTGCAAGGTGCAATTCTGAAATTTTTTGCTTTTTCCTGCTCCTCTTAGCATGATAAAGAAGATTCAAAGAGAGTGAGATGCCAGCTCCTTTCATTCAGTCAGTAGCTTCAATCATTTCTGGATGTTTTTCAATGGCAAAAATCAATGAATATTGTAAATGCACAAACAGTAATTTCTCCGCATTGCAAGGTGCAATTCTGAAATTTTTTGCTTTTTCCTGCTCCTCTTAGCATGATAAAGAAGATTCAAAGAGAGTGAGATGCCAGCTCCTTTCATTCAGTCAGTAGCTTCAATCATTTCTGGTATATGAATAACATGATGTTTTTCAATGGCAAAAATCAATGAATATTGTAAATGCACAAACAGTAATTTCTCCGCATTGCAAGGTGCAATTCTGAAATTTTTTGCTTTTTCCTGCTCCTCTTAGCATGATAAAGAAGATTCAAAGAGAGTGAGATGCCAGCTCCTTTCATTCAGTCAGTAGCTTCAATCATTTCTGGACGTTTTTCAATGGCAAAAATCAATGAATATTGTAAATGCACAAACAGTAATTTCTCCGCATTGCAAGATGCAATTCTGAAATTTTTTGCTTTTTCCTGCTCCTCTTAGCATGATAAAGAAGATTCAAAGAGAGTGAGATGCCAGCTCCTTTCATTCAGTCAGTAGCTTCAGTCATTTCTGGACGTTTTTCAATGGCAAAAATCAATGAATATTGTAAATGCACAAACAGTAATTTCTCCGCATTGCAAAGTGCAATTCTGAAATTTTTTGCTTTTTCCTGCTCCTCTTAGCATGATAAAGAAGATTCAAAGAGAGTGAGATGCCAGCTCCTTTCATTCAGTCAGTAGCTTCAAACATTTCTGGTATAAACATTTCTGGATGTTTTTCAATGGCAAAAATCAATGAATATTGTAAATGCACAAACAGTAATATCTCCACATTGCAAGGTGCAATGCTGAAATTTTTTGCTTTTTCCTGCTAATCCTAGGATGATAAAGAAGATTCAAATAGAGTGAGATGCCAGCTCCTTTCATTCAGTCAGTAGCTTCAAACATTTCTGGACGTTTTTCAATGGCAAAAATCAATGAATATTGTAAATGCACAAACAGTAATATCTCCACATTGCAAGGTGCAATTCTGAAATTTTTTGCTTTTTCCTGCTAATCCTAGCATGATAAAGAAGATTCAAAGAGAGTGAGATGTCAGCTCCTTTCATTCAGTCAGTAGCTTCAAACATTTCTGGTATATGAATAACATGATGTTTTTCAATGGCAAAAATCAATGAATATTGTAAATGCACAAACAGTAATATCTCCACATTGCAAGGTGCAATTCTGAAATTTTTTGCTTTTTCCTGCTAATCCTAGCATGATAAAGAAGATTCAAATAGAGTGAGATGCCAGCTCCTTTCATTCAGTCAGTAGCTTCAAACATTTCTGGACGTTTTTCAATGGCAAAATTCAATGAATATTGTAAATGCACAAACAGTAATATCTCCACATTGCAAGGTGCAATTCTGAAATTTTTTGCTTTTTCCTGCTAATCCTAGCATGATAAAGAAGATTCAAAGAGAGTGAGATGCCAGCTCCTTTCATTCAGTCAGTAGCTTCAATCATTTCTGGACGTTTTTCAATGGCAAAAATCAATGAATATTGTAAATGCACAAACAGTAATTTCTCCGCATTGCAAGGTGCAATTCTGAAATTTTTTGTTTTTCCTGCTCCTCTTAGCATGATAAAGAAGATTCAAAGAGAGTGAGATGCCAGCTCCTTTCATTCAGTCAGTAGCTTCAATCATTTCTGGATGTTTTTCAATGGCAAAAATCAATGAATATTGTAAATGCACAAACAGTAATTTCTCCGCATTGCAAGGTGCAATTCTGAAATTTTTTGCTTTTTCCTGCTCCTCTTAGCATGATAAAGAAGATTCAAAGAGAGTGAGATGCCAGCTCCTTTCATTCAGTCAGTAGCTTCAATCATTTCTGGTATATGAATAACATGATGTTTTTCAATGGCAAAAATCAATGAATATTGTAAATGCACAAACAGTAATTTCTCCGCATTGCAAGGTGCAATTCTGAAATTTTTTGCTTTTTCCTGCTCCTCTTAGCATGATAAAGAAGATTCAAAGAGAGTGAGATGCCAGCTCCTTTCATTCAGTCAGTAGCTTCAATCATTTCTGGACGTTTTTCAATGGCAAAAATCAATGAATATTGTAAATGCACAAACAGTAATTTCTCCGCATTGCAAGATGCAATTCTGAAATTTTTTGCTTTTTCCTGCTCCTCTTAGCATGATAAAGAAGATTCAAAGAGAGTGAGATGCCAGCTCCTTTCATTCAGTCAGTAGCTTCAGTCATTTCTGGACGTTTTTCAATGGCAAAAATCAATGAATATTGTAAATGCACAAACAGTAATTTCTCCGCATTGCAAAGTGCAATTCTGAAATTTTTTGCTTTTTCCTGCTCCTCTTAGCATGATAAAGAAGATTCAAAGAGAGTGAGATGCCAGCTCCTTTCATTCAGTCAGTAGCTTCAAACATTTCTGGTATAAACATTTCTGGATGTTTTTCAATGGCAAAAATCAATGAATATTGTAAATGCACAAACAGTAATATCTCCACATTGCAAGGTGCAATGCTGAAATTTTTTGCTTTTTCCTGCTAATCCTAGGATGATAAAGAAGATTCAAATAGAGTGAGATGCCAGCTCCTTTCATTCAGTCAGTAGCTTCAAACATTTCTGGACGTTTTTCAATGGCAAAAATCAATGAATATTGTAAATGCACAAACAGTAATATCTCCACATTGCAAGGTGCAATTCTGAAATTTTTTGCTTTTTCCTGCTAATCCTAGCATGATAAAGAAGATTCAAAGAGAGTGAGATGTCAGCTCCTTTCATTCAGTCAGTAGCTTCAAACATTTCTGGTATATGAATAACATGATGTTTTTCAATGGCAAAAATCAATGAATATTGTAAATGCACAAACAGTAATATCTCCACATTGCAAGGTGCAATTCTGAAATTTTTTGCTTTTTCCTGCTAATCCTAGCATGATAAAGAAGATTCAAAGAGAGTGAGATGCCAGCTCCTTTCATTCAGTCAGTAGCTTCAAACATTTCTGGACGTTTTTCAATGGCAAAAATCAATGAATATTGTAAATGCACAAACAGTAATTTCTCCGCATTGCAAGGTGCAATTCTGAAATTTTTTGCTTTTTCCTGCTCCTCTTAGCATGATAAAGAAGATTCAAAGAGAGTGAGATGCCAGCTCCTTTCATTCAGTCAGTAGCTTCAGTCATTTCTGGAAGTTTTTCAATGGCAAAAATCAATGAATATTGTAAATGCACAAACAGTAATTTCTCCGCATTGCAAGGTGCAATTCTGAAATTTTTTGCTTTTTCCTGCTCCTCTTAGCATGATAAAGAAGATTCAAAGAGAGTGAGATGCCAGCTCCTTTCATTCAGTCAGTAGCTTCAAACATTTCTGGTATAAACATTTCTGGACGTTTTTCAATGGCAAAAATCAATGAATATTGTAAATGCACAAACAGTAATATCTCCACATTGCAAGGTGCAATGCTGAAATTTTTTTTGCTTTTTCCTGCTAATCCTAGCATGATAAAGAAGATTCAAATAGAGTGAGATGCCAGCTCCTTTCATTCAGTCAGTAGCTTCAAACATTTGTGGACGTTTTTCAATGGCAAAAAGCAATGAATATTGTAAATGCACAAACAGTAATATCTCCACATTGCAAGGTGCAATTCTGAAATTTTTTGCTTTTTCCTGCTAATCCTAGCATGATAAAGAAGATTCAAAGAGAGTGAGATGTCAGCTCCTTTCATTCAGTCAGTAGCTTCAAACATTTCTGGTATATGAATAACATGATGTTTTTCAATGGCAAAAATCAATGAATATTGTAAATGCACAAACAGTAATATCTCCACATTGCAAGGTGCAATTCTGAAATTTTTTGCTTTTTCCTGCTAATCCTAGCATGATAAAGAAGATTCAAAGAGAGTGAGATGCCAGCTCCTTTCATTCAGTCAGTAGCTTCAAACATTTCTGGACGTTTTTCAATGGCAAAAATCAATGAATATTGTAAATGCACAAACAGTAATATCTCCACATTGCAAGGTACAATTCTGAAATTTTTTGCTTTTTCCTGCTACTCCTAGCATGATAAAGAAGATTCAAAGAGAGTGAGATGCCAGCTCCTTTCATTCAGTCAGTAGCTTCAATCATTTCTGGACGTTTTTCAATGGCAAAAATCAATGAATATTGTAAATGCACAAACAGTAATTTCTCCGCATTGCAAGGTGCAATTCTGAATTTTTTTGCTTTTTCCTGCTCCTCTTAGCATGGTAAAGAAGATTCAAAGAGAGTGAGATGCCAGCTCCTTTCATTCAGTCAGTAGCTTCAGTCATTTCTGGACGTTTTTCAATGGCAAAAATCAATGAATATTGTAAATGCACAAAAAGTAATTTCTCCGCATTGCAAGGTGCAATTCTGAAATTTTTTGCTTTTTCCTGCTCCTCTTAGCATGATAAAGAAGATTCAAAGAGAGTGAGATGCCAGCTCCTTTCATTCAGTCAGTAGCTTCAAACATTTCTGGTATAAACATTTCTGGACGTTTTTCAATGGCAAAAATCAATGAATATTGTAAATGCACAAACAGTAATATCTCCACATTGCAAGGTGCAATTCTGAAATTTTTTGCTTTTTCCTGCTAATCCTAGCATGATAAAGAAGATTCAAATAGAGTGAGATGCCAGCTCCTTTCATTCAGTCAGTAGCTTCAAACATTTCTGGACGTTTTTCAATGGCAAAATTCAATGAATATTGTAAATGCACAAACAGTAATATCTCCACATTGCAAGGTGCAATTCTGAAATTTTTTGCTTTTTCCTGCTAATCCTAGCATGATAAAGAAGATTCAAAGAGAGTGAGATGCCAGCTCCTTTCATTCAGTCAGTAGCTTCAATCATTTCTGGACGTTTTTCAATGGCAAAAATCAATGAATATTGTAAATGCACAAACAGTAATTTCTCCGCATTGCAAGGTGCAATTCTGAAATTTTTTGCTTTTTCCTGCTCCTCTTAGCATGATAAAGAAGATTCAAAGAGAGTGAGATGCCAGCTCCTTTCATTCAGTCAGTAGCTTCAATCATTTCTGGATGTTTTTCAATGGCAAAAATCAATGAATATTGTAAATGCACAAACAGTAATTTCTCCGCATTGCAAGGTGCAATTCTGAAATTTTTTGCTTTTTCCTGCTCCTCTTAGCATGATAAAGAAGATTCAAAGAGAGTGAGATGCCAGCTCCTTTCATTCAGTCAGTAGCTTCAATCATTTCTGGTATATGAATAACATGATGTTTTTCAATGGCAAAAATCAATGAATATTGTAAATGCACAAACAGTAATTTCTCCGCATTGCAAGGTGCAATTCTGAAATTTTTTGCTTTTTCCTGCTCCTCTTAGCATGATAAAGAAGATTCAAAGAGATTGAGATGCCAGCTCCTTTCATTCAGTCAGTAGCTTCAATCATTTCTGGACGTTTTTCAATGGCAAAAATCAATGAATATTGTAAATGCACAAACTGTAATTTCTCCGCATTGCAAGATGCAATTCTGAAATTTTTTGCTTTTTCCTGCTCCTCTTAGCATGATAAAGAAGATTCAAAGAGAGTGAGATGCCAGCTCCTTTCATTCAGTCAGTAGCTTCAGTCATTTCTGGACGTTTTTCAATGGCAAAAATCAATGAATATTGTAAATGCACAAACAGTAATTTCTCCGCATTGCAAAGTGCAATTCTGAAATTTTTTGCTTTTTCCTGCTCCTCTTAGCATGATAAAGAAGATTCAAAGAGAGTGAGATGCCAGCTCCTTTCATTCAGTCAGTAGCTTCAAACATTTCTGGTATAAACATTTCTGGATGTTTTTCAATGGCAAAAATCAATGAATATTGTAAATGCACAAACAGTAATATCTCCACATTGCAAGGTGCAATGCTGAAATTTTTTGCTTTTTCCTGCTAATCCTAGGATGATAAAGAAGATTCAAATAGAGTGAGATGCCAGCTCCTTTCATTCAGTCAGTAGCTTCAAACATTTCTGGACGTTTTTCAATGGCAAAAATCAATGAATATTGTAAATGCACAAACAGTAATTTCTCCGCATTGCAAGGTGCAATTCTGAAATTTTTTGCTTTTTCCTGCTCCTCTTAGCATGATAAAGAAGATTCAAAGAGAGTGAGATGCCAGCTCCTTTCATTCAGTCAGTAGCTTCAAACATTTCTGGTATAAACATTTCTGGACGTTTTTCAATGGCAAAAATCAATGAATATTGTAAATGCACAAACAGTAATATCTCCACATTGCAAGGTGCAATGCTGAAATTTTTTTTGCTTTTTCCTGCTAATCCTAGCATGATAAAGAAGATTCAAATAGAGTGAGATGCCAGCTCCTTTCATTCAGTCAGTAGCTTCAAACATTTCTGGACGTTTTTCAATGGCAAAAATCAATGAATATTGTAAATGCACAAACAGTAATATCTCCACATTGCAAGGTGCAATTCTGAAATTTTTTGCTTTTTCCTGCTAATCCTAGCATGATAAAGAAGATTCAAAGAGAGTGAGATGTCAGCTCCTTTCATTCAGTCAGTAGCTTCAAACATTTCTGGTATATGAATAACATGATGTTTTTCAATGGCAAAAATCAATGAATATTGTAAATGCACAAACAGTAATATCTCCACATTGCAAGGTGCAATTCTGAAATTTTTTGCTTTTTCCTGCTAATCCTAGCATGATAAAGAAGATTCAAAGAGAGTGAGATGCCAGCTCCTTTCATTCAGTCAGTAGCTTCAAACATTTCTGGACGTTTTTCAATGGCAAAAATCAATGAATATTGTAAATGCACAAACAGTAATATCTCCACATTGCAAGGTGCAATTCTGAAATTTTTTGCTTTTTCCTGCTACTCCTAGCATGATAAAGAAGATTCAAAGAGAGTGAGATGCCAGCTCCTTTCATTCAGTCAGTAGCTTCAATCATTTCTGGACGTTTTTCAATGGCAAAAATCAATGAATATTGTAAATGCACAAACAGTAATTTCTCCGCATTGCAAGGTGCAATTCTGAATTTTTTTGCTTTTTCCTGCTCCTCTTAGCATGGTAAAGAAGATTCAAAGAGAGTGAGATGCCAGCTCCTTTCATTCAGTCAGTAGCTTCAGTCATTTCTGGACGTTTTTCAATGGCAAAAATCAATGAATATTGTAAATGCACAAAAAGTAATTTCTCCGCATTGCAAGGTGCAATTCTGAAATTTTTTGCTTTTTCCTGCTCCTCTTAGCATGATAAAGAAGATTCAAAGAGAGTGAGATGCCAGCTCCTTTCATTCAGTCAGTAGCTTCAAACATTTCTGGTATAAACATTTCTGGACGTTTTTCAATGGCAAAAATCAATGAATATTGTAAATGCACAAACAGTAATATCTCCACATTGCAAGGTGCAATTCTGAAATTTTTTGCTTTTTCCTGCTAATCCTAGCATGATAAAGAAGATTCAAATAGAGTGAGATGCCAGCTCCTTTCATTCAGTCAGTAGCTTCAAACATTTCTGGACGTTTTTCAATGGCAAAATTCAATGAATATTGTAAATGCACAAACAGTAATATCTCCACATTGCAAGGTGCAATTCTGAAATTTTTTGCTTTTTCCTGCTAATCCTAGCATGATAAAGAAGATTCAAAGAGAGTGAGATGCCAGCTCCTTTCATTCAGTCAGTAGCTTCAATCATTTCTGGACGTTTTTCAATGGCAAAAATCAATGAATATTGTAAATGCACAAACAGTAATTTCTCCGCATTGCAAGGTGCAATTCTGAAATTTTTTGCTTTTTCCTGCTCCTCTTAGCATGATAAAGAAGATTCAAAGAGAGTGAGATGCCAGCTCCTTTCATTCAGTCAGTAGCTTCAATCATTTCTGGATGTTTTTCAATGGCAA
The DNA here is from genome assembly GCF_046119375.1 of Phyllobates terribilis. Taxonomy (NCBI): domain Eukaryota; kingdom Metazoa; phylum Chordata; class Amphibia; order Anura; family Dendrobatidae; genus Phyllobates; species Phyllobates terribilis. The sequence goes on from NW_027364392.1 coordinate 62,560, forward strand.
AAATCAATGAATATTGTAAATGCACAAACAGTAATTTCTCCGCATTGCAAGGTGCAATTCTGAAATTTTTTGCTTTTTCCTGCTCCTCTTAGCATGATAAAGAAGATTCAAAGAGAGTGAGATGCCAGCTCCTTTCATTCAGTCAGTAGCTTCAATCATTTCTGGTATATGAATAACATGATGTTTTTCAATGGCAAAAATCAATGAATATTGTAAATGCACAAACAGTAATTTCTCCGCATTGCAAGGTGCAATTCTGAAATTTTTTGCTTTTTCCTGCTCCTCTTAGCATGATAAAGAAGATTCAAAGAGATTGAGATGCCAGCTCCTTTCATTCAGTCAGTAGCTTCAATCATTTCTGGACGTTTTTCAATGGCAAAAATCAATGAATATTGTAAATGCACAAACTGTAATTTCTCCGCATTGCAAGATGCAATTCTGAAATTTTTTGCTTTTTCCTGCTCCTCTTAGCATGATAAAGAAGATTCAAAGAGAGTGAGATGCCAGCTCCTTTCATTCAGTCAGTAGCTTCAGTCATTTCTGGACGTTTTTCAATGGCAAAAATCAATGAATATTGTAAATGCACAAACAGTAATTTCTCCGCATTGCAAAGTGCAATTCTGAAATTTTTTGCTTTTTCCTGCTCCTCTTAGCATGATAAAGAAGATTCAAAGAGAGTGAGATGCCAGCTCCTTTCATTCAGTCAGTAGCTTCAAACATTTCTGGTATAAACATTTCTGGATGTTTTTCAATGGCAAAAATCAATGAATATTGTAAATGCACAAACAGTAATATCTCCACATTGCAAGGTGCAATGCTGAAATTTTTTGCTTTTTCCTGCTAATCCTAGGATGATAAAGAAGATTCAAATAGAGTGAGATGCCAGCTCCTTTCATTCAGTCAGTAGCTTCAAACATTTCTGGACGTTTTTCAATGGCAAAAATCAATGAATATTGTAAATGCACAAACAGTAATATCTCCACATTGCAAGGTGCAATTCTGAAATTTTTTGCTTTTTCCTGCTAATCCTAGCATGATAAAGAAGATTCAAAGAGAGTGAGATGTCAGCTCCTTTCATTCAGTCAGTAGCTTCAAACATTTCTGGTATATGAATAACATGATGTTTTTCAATGGCAAAAATCAATGAATATTGTAAATGCACAAACAGTAATATCTCCACATTGCAAGGTGCAATTCTGAAATTTTTTGCTTTTTCCTGCTAATCCTAGCATGATAAAGAAGATTCAAATAGAGTGAGATGCCAGCTCCTTTCATTCAGTCAGTAGCTTCAAACATTTCTGGACGTTTTTCAATGGCAAAATTCAATGAATATTGTAAATGCACAAACAGTAATATCTCCACATTGCAAGGTGCAATTCTGAAATTTTTTGCTTTTTCCTGCTAATCCTAGCATGATAAAGAAGATTCAAAGAGAGTGAGATGCCAGCTCCTTTCATTCAGTCAGTAGCTTCAATCATTTCTGGACGTTTTTCAATGGCAAAAATCAATGAATATTGTAAATGCACAAACAGTAATTTCTCCGCATTGCAAGGTGCAATTCTGAAATTTTTTGCTTTTTCCTGCTCCTCTTAGCATGATAAAGAAGATTCAAAGAGAGTGAGATGCCAGCTCCTTTCATTCAGTCAGTAGCTTCAATCATTTCTGGATGTTTTTCAATGGCAAAAATCAATGAATATTGTAAATGCACAAACAGTAATTTCTCCGCATTGCATGGTGCAATTCTGAAATTTTTTGCTTTTTCCTGCTCCTCTTAGCATGATAAAGAAGATTCAAAGAGAGTGAGATGCCAGCTCCTTTCATTCAGTCAGTAGCTTCAATCATTTCTGGTATATGAATAACATGATGTTTTTCAATGGCAAAAATCAATGAATATTGTAAATGCACAAACAGTAATTTCTCCGCATTGCAAGGTGCAATTCTGAAATTTTTTGCTTTTTCCTGCTCCTCTTAGCATGATAAAGAAGATTCAAAGAGAGTGAGATGCCAGCTCCTTTCATTCAGTCAGTAGCTTCAATCATTTCTGGACGTTTTTCAATGGCAAAAATCAATGAATATTGTAAATGCACAAACAGTAATTTCTCCGCATTGCAAGATGCAATTCTGAAATTTTTTGCTTTTTCCTGCTCCTCTTAGCATGATAAAGAAGATTCAAAGAGAGTGAGATGCCAGCTTCTTTCATTCAGTCAGTAGCTTCAAACATTTCTGGTATAAACATTTCTGGATGTTTTTCAATGGCAAAAATCAATGAATATTGTAAATGCACAAACAGTAATATCTCCACATTGCAAGGTGCAATGCTGAAATTTTTTGCTTTTTCCTGCTAATCCTAGGATGATAAAGAAGATTCAAATAGAGTGAGATGCCAGCTCCTTTCATTCAGTCAGTAGCTTCAAACATTTCTGGACGTTTTTCAATGGCAAAAATCAATGAATATTGTAAATGCACAAACAGTAATATCTCCACATTGCAAGGTGCAATTCTGAAATTTTTTGCTTTTTCCTGCTAATCCTAGCATGATAAAGAAGATTCAAAGAGAGTGAGATGTCAGCTCCTTTCATTCAGTCAGTAGCTTCAAACATTTCTGGTATATGAATAACATGATGTTTTTCAATGGCAAAAATCAATGAATATTGTAAATGCACAAACAGTAATATCTCCACATTGCAAGGTGCAATTCTGAAATTTTTTGCTTTTTCCTGCTAATCCTAGCATGATAAAGAAGATTCAAAGAGAGTGAGATGCCAGCTCCTTTCATTCAGTCAGTAGCTTCAAACATTTCTGGACGTTTTTCAATGGAAAAAATCAATGAATATTGTAAATGCACAAACAGTAATATCTCCACATTGCAAGGTGCAATTCTGAAATTTTTTGCTTTTTCCTGCTACTCCTAGCATGATAAAGAAGATTCAAAGAGAGTGAGATGCCAGCTCCTTTCATTCAGTCAGTAGCTTCAATCATTTCTGGACGTTTTTCAATGGCAAAAATCAATGAATATTGTAAATGCACAAACAGTAATTTCTCCGCATTGCAAGGTGCAATTCTGAATTTTTTTGCTTTTTCCTGCTCCTCTTAGCATGGTAAAGAAGATTCAAAGAGAGTGAGATGCCAGCTCCTTTCATTCAGTCAGTAGCTTCAGTCATTTCTGGACGTTTTTCAATGGCAAAAATCAATGAATATTGTAAATGCACAAAAAGTAATTTCTCCGCATTGCAAGGTGCAATTCTGAAATTTTTTGCTTTTTCCTGCTCCTCTTAGCATGATAAAGAAGATTCAAAGAGAGTGAGATGCCAGCTCCTTTCATTCAGTCAGTAGCTTCAAACATTTCTGGTATAAACATTTCTGGACGTTTTTCAATGGCAAAAATCAATGAATATTGTAAATGCACAAACAGTAATATCTCCACATTGCAAGGTGCAATTCTGAAATTTTTTGCTTTTTCCTGCTAATCCTAGCATGATAAAGAAGATTCAAATAGAGTGAGATGCCAGCTCCTTTCATTCAGTCAGTAGCTTCAAACATTTCTGGACGTTTTTCAATGGCAAAATTCAATGAATATTGTAAATGCACAAACAGTAATATCTCCACATTACAAGGTGCAATTCTGAAATTTTTTGCTTTTTCCTGCTCCTCTTAGCATGATAAAGAAGATTCAAAGAGAGTGAGATGCCAGCTCCTTTCATTCAGTCAGTAGCTTCAATCATTTCTGGACGTTTTTCAATGGCAAAAATCAATGAATATTGTAAATGCACAAACAGTAATTTCTCCGCATTGCAAGGTGCAATTCTGAAATTTTTTGCTTTTTCCTGCTCCTCTTAGCATGATAAAGAAGATTCAAAGAGAGTGAGATGCCAGCTCCTTTCATTCAGTCAGTAGCTTCAATCATTTCTGGACGTTTTTCAATGGCAAAAATCAATGAATATTGTAAATGCACAAACAGTAATTTCTCCGCATTGCAAGGTGCAATTCTGAAATTTTTTGCTTTTTCCTGCTCCTCTTAGCATGATAAAGAAGATTCAAAGAGAGTGAGATGCCAGATCCTTTCCTTCAGTCAGTAGCTTCAATCATTTCTGGTATATGAATAACATGATGTTTTTCAATGGCAAAAATCAATGAATTTTGTAAATGCACAAACAGTAATTTCTCCGCATTGCAAGGCGCAATTCTGAAATTTTTTGCTTTTTCCTGCTCCTCTTAGCATGATAAAGAAGATTCAAAGAGAGTGAGATGCCAGCTCCTTTCATTCAGTCAGTAGCTTCAATCATTTCTGGACATTTTTCAATGGCAAAAATCAATGAATATTGTAAATGCACAAACAGTAATTTCTCCGCATTGCAAGGTGCAATTCTGAAATTTTTTGCTTTTTCCTGCTCCTCTTAGCATGATAAAGAAGATTCAAAGAGAGTGAGATGCCAGCTCCTTTCATTCAGTCAGTAGCTTCAATCATTTCTGGACGTTTTTCAATGGCAAAAATCAATGAATATTGTAAATGCACAAACAGTAATTTCTCCGCATTGCAAGGTGCAATTCTGAAATTTTTTGCTTTTTCCTGCTCCTCTTAGCATGATAAAGAAGATTCAAAGAGAGTGAGATGCCAGCTCCTTTCATTCAGTCAGTAGCTTCAATCATTTCTGGACGTTTTTCAATGGCAAAAATCAATGAATATTGTAAATGCACAAACAGTAATTTCTCCGCATTGCAATGTGCAATTCTGAAATTTTTTGCTTTTTCCTGCTCCTCTTAGCATGATAAAGAAGATTCAAAGAGAGTGAGATGCCAGCTCCTTTCATTCAGTCGGTAGCTTCAAACATTTCTGGTACATGAATAACATGATGTTTTTCAATGGCAAAAATCAATGAATATTGTAAATGCACAAACAGTAATTTCTCCGCATTGCAAGGTGCAATTCTGAAATTTTTTGCTTTTTCCTGCTCCTCTTAGCATGATAAAGAAGATTCAAAGAGAGTGAGATGCCAGCTCCTTTCGTTCAGTCAGTAGCTTCAATCATTTCTGGACGTTTTTCAATGGCAAAAATCATTGAATATTATAAATGCACAAACAGTAATTTCTCCGCATTGCAAGATGCAATTCTGAAATTTTTTACTTTTTCCTGCTCCTCTTAGCATGATAAAGAAGATTCAAAGAGAGTGAGATGCCAGCTCCTTTCATTCAGTCAGTAGCTTCAATCATTTCTGGTATATGAATAACATGATGTTTTTCAATGGCAAAAATCAATGAATATTGTAAATGCACAAACAGTAATTTCTCCGCATTGCAAGGTGCAATTCTGAAATTTTTTGCTTTTTCCTGCTCCTCTTAGCATGATAAAGAAGATTCAAAGAGAGTGAGATGCCAGCTCCTTTCATTCAGTCAGTAGCTTCAATCATTTCTGGACGTTTTTCAATGGCAAAAATCAATGAATATTGTAAATGCACAAACAGTAATTTCTCCGCATTGCAAGGTGCAATTCTGAAATTTTTTGCTTTTTCCTGCTCCTCTTAGCATGATAAACAAGATTCAAAGAGAGTGAGATGCCAGCTCCTTTCATTCAGTCAGTAGCTTCAATCATTTCTGGACGTTTTTCAATGGCAAAAATCATTGAATATTGTAAATGCACAAACAGTAATTTCTCCGCATTGCAAGGTGCAATTCTGAAATTTTTTACTTTTTCCTGCTCCTCTTAGCATGATAAAGAAGATTCAAAGAGAGTGAGATGCCAGCTCCTTTCATTCAGTCAGTAGCTTCAATCATTTCTGGTATATGAATAACATGATGTTTTTCAATCGCAAAAATCAATGAATATTGTAAATGCACAAACAGTAATTTCTCCGCATTGCAAGGTGCAATTCTGAAATTTTTTGCTTTTTCCTGCTCCTCTTAGCATGATAAAGAAGATTCAAAGAGAGTGAGATGCCAGCTCCTTTCATTCAGTCAGTAGCTTCAATCATTTCTGGACGTTTTTCAATGGCAAAAATCAATGAATATTGTAAATGCACAAACAGTAATTTCTCCGCATTGCAAGGTGCAATTCTGAAATTTTTTGCTTTTTCCTGCTCCTCTAAGCATGATAAAGAAGATTCAAAGAGAGTGAGATGCCAGATCCTTTCCTTCAGTCAGTAGCTTCAATCATTTCTGGTATATGAATAACATGATGTTTTTCAATGGCAAAAATCAATGAATTTTGTAAATGCACAAACAGTAATTTCTCCGCATTGCAAGGTGCAATTCTGAAATTTTTTGCTTTTTCCTGCTCCTCTTAGCATGATAAAGAAGATTCAAAGAGAGTGAGATGCCAGCTCCTTTCATTCAGTCAGTAGCTTCAATCATTTCTGGACGTTTTTCAATGGCAAAAATCAATGAATATTGTAAATGCACAAACAGTAATTTCTCCGCATTGCAAGGTGCAATTCTGAAATTTTTTACTTTTTCCTGCTCCTCTTAGCATGATAAAGAAGATTCAAAGAGAGTGAGATGCCAGCTCCTTTCATTCAGTCAGTAGCTTCAATCATTTCTGGTATATGAATAACATGATGTTTTTCAATCGCAAAAATCAATGAATATTGTAAATGCACAAACAGTAATTTCTCCGCATTGCAAGGTGCAATTCTGAAATTTTTTGCTTTTTCCTGCTCCTCTTAGCATGATAAAGAAGATTCAAAGAGAGTGAGATGCCAGCTCCTTTCATTCAGTCAGTAGCTTCAATCATTTCTGGACGTTTTTCAATGGCAAAAATCAATGAATATTGTAAATGCACAAACAGTAATTTCTCCGCATTGCAAGGTGCAATTCTGAAATTCTTTGCTTTTTCCTGCTCCTCTAAGCATGATAAAGAAGATTCAAAGAGAGTGAGATGCCAGATCCTTTCCTTCAGTCAGTAGCTTCAATCATTTCTGGTATATGAATAACATGATGTTTTTCAATGGCAAAAATCAATGAATTTTGTAAATGCACAAACAGTAATTTCTCCGCATTGCAAGGCGCAATTCTGAAATTTTTTACTTTTTCCTGCTCCTCTTAGCATGATAAAGAAGATTCAAAGAGAGTGAGATGCCAGCTCCTTTCATTCAGTCAGTAGCTTCAATCATTTCTGGTATATGAATAACATGATGTTTTTCAATGGCAAAAATCAATGAATATTGTAAATGCACAAACAGTAATTTCTCCGCATTGCAAGGTGCAATTCTGAAATTTTTTGCTTTTTCCTGCTCCTCTTAGCATGATAAAGAAGATTCAAAGAGAGTGAGATGCCAGCTCCTTTCATTCAGTCAGTAGCTTCAATCATTTCTGGACGTTTTTCAATGGCAAAAATCAATGAATATTGTAAATGCACAAACAGTAATTTCTCCGCATTGCAAGGTGCAATTCTGAAATTTTTTGCTTTTTCCTGCTCCTCTTAGCATGATAAAGAAGATTCAAAGAGAGTGAGATGCCAGCTCCTTTCATTCAGTCAGTAGCTTTAATCATTTCTGGACGTTTTTCAATGGCAAAAATCATTGAATATTGTAAATGCACAATCAGTAATTTCTCCGCATTGCAAGGTGCAATTCTGAAATTTTTTACTTTTTCCTGCTCCTCTTAGCATGATAAAGAAGATTCAAAGAGAGTGAGATGCCAGCTCCTTTCATTCAGTCAGTAGCTTCAATCATTTCTGGTATATGAATAACATGATGTTTTTCAATCGCAAAAATCAATGAATATTGTAAATGCACAAACAGTAATTTCTCCGCATTGCAAGGTGCAATTCTGAAATTTTTTGCTTTTTCCTGCTCCTCTTAGCATGATAAAGAAGATTCAAAGAGAGTGAGATGCCAGCTCCTTTCATTCAGTCAGTAGCTTCAATCATTTCTGGACGTTTTTCAATGGCAAAAACCAATGAATATTGTAAATGCACAAACAGTAATTTCTCCGCATTGCAAGGTGCAATTCTGAAACTTTTTGCTTTTTCCTGCTCCTCTTAGCATGATAAAGAAGATTCAAAGAGAGTGAGATGCCAGATCCTTTCCTTCAGTCAGTAGCTTCAATCATTTCTGGTATATGAATAACATGATGTTTTTCAATGGCAAAAATCAATGAATTTTGTAAATGCACAAACAGTAATTTCTCCGCATTGCAAGGCGCAATTCTGAAATTTTTTGCTTTTTCCTGCTCCTCTTAGCATGATAAAGAAGATTCAAAGAGAGTGAGATGCCAGCTCCTTTCATTCAGTCAGTAGCTTCAATCATTTCTGGACATTTTTCAATGGCAAAAATCAATGAATATTGTAAATGCACAAACAGTAATTTCTCCGCATTGCAAGGTGCAATTCTGAAATTTTTTGCTTTTTCCTGCTCCTCTTAGCATGATAAAGAAGATTCAAAGAGAGTGAGATGCCAGCTCCTTTCATTCAGTCAGTAGCTTCAATCATTTCTGGACGTTTTTCAATGGCAAAAATCAATGAATATTGTAAATGCACAAACAGTAATTTCTCCGCATTGCAATGTGCAATTCTGAAATTTTTTGCTTTTTCCTGCTCCTCTTAGCATGATAAAGAAGATTCAAAGAGAGTGAGATGCCAGCTCCTTTCATTCAGTCAGTAGCTTCAATCATTTCTGGACGTTTTTCAATGGCAAAAATCAATGAATATTGTAAATGCAAACAGTAATTTCTCCGCATTGCAAGGTGCAATTCTGAAATTTTTTGCTTTTTCCTGCTCCTCTTAGCATGATAAAGAAGATTCAAAGAGAGTGAGATGCCAGATCCTTTCCTTCAGTCAGTAGCTTCAATCATTTCTGGTATATGAATAACATGATGTTTTTCAATGGCAAAAATCAATGAATTTTGTAAATGCACAAACAGTAATTTCTCCGCATTGCAAGGCGCAATTCTGAAATTTTTTGCTTTTTCCTACTCCTCTTAGCATGATAAAGAAGATTCAAAGAGAGTGAGATGCCAGCTCCTTTCATTCAGTCAGTAGCTTCAATCATTTCTGGACATTTTTCAATGGCAAAAATCAATGAATATTGTAAATGCACAAACAGTAATTTCTCCGCATTGCAAGGTGCAATTCTGAAATTTTTTGCTTTTTCCTGCTCCTCTTAGCATGATAAAGAAGATTCAAAGAGAGTGAGATGCCAGCTCCTTTCATTCAGTCAGTAGCTTCAATCATTTCTGGATGTTTTTCAATGGCAAAAATCAATGAATATTGTAAATGCACAAACAGTAATTTCTCCGCATTGCAAGGTGCAATTCTGAAATTTTTTGCTTTTTCCTGCTCCTCTTAGCATGATAAAGAAGATTCAAAGAGAGTGAGATGCCAGCTCCTTTCATTCAGTCAGTAGCTTCAATCATTTCTGGACGTTTTTCAATGGCAAAAATCAATGAATATTGTAAATGCACAAACAGTAATTTCTCCGCATTGCAATGTGCAATTCTGAAATTTTTTGCTTTTTCCTGCTCCTCTTAGCATGATAAAGAAGATTCAAAGAGAGTGAGATGCCAGCTACTTTCATTCAGTCAGTAGCTTCAAACATTTCTGGTACATGAATAACATGATGTTTTTCAATGGCAAAAATCAATGAATATTGTAAATGCACAAACAGTAATTTCTCCGCATTGCAAGGTGCAATTCTGAAATTTTTTGCTTTTTCCTGCTCCTCTTAGCATGATAAAGAAGATTCAAAGAGAGTGAGATGCCAGCTCCTTTCGTTCAGTCAGTAGCTTCAATCATTTCTGGACGTTTTTCAATGGAAAAAATCATTGAATATTATAAATGCACAAACAGTAATTTCTCCGCATTGCAAGGTGCAATTCTGAAATTTTTTACTTTTTCCTGCTCCTCTTAGCATGATAAAGAAGATTCAAAGAGAGTGAGATGCCAGCTCCTTTCATTCAGTCAGTAGCTTCAATCATTTCTGGTATATGAATAACATGATGTTTTTCAATGGCAAAAATCAATGAATATTGTAAATGCACAAACAGTAATTTCTCCGCATTGCAAGGTGCAATTCTGAAATTTTTTGCTTTTTCCTGCTCCTCTTAGCATGATAAAGAAGATTCAAAGAGAGTGAGATGCCAGCTCCTTTCATTCAGTCAGTAGCTTCAATCATTTCTGGACGTTTTTCAATGGCAAAAATCAATGAATATTGTAAATGCACAAACAGTAATTTCTCCGCATTGCAAGGTGCAATTCTGAAATTTTTTGCTTTTTCCTGCTCCTCTTAGCATGATAAACAAGATTCAAAGAGAGTGAGATGCCAGCTCCTTTCATTCAGTCAGTAGCTTCAATCATTTCTGGACGTTTTTCAATGGCAAAAATCATTGAATATTGTAAATGCACAAACAGTAATTTCTCCGCATTGCAAGGTGCAATTCTGAAATTTTTTACTTTTTCCTGCTCCTCTTAGCATGATAAAGAAGATTCAAAGAGAGTGAGATGCCAGCTCCTTTCATTCAGTCAGTAGCTTCAATCATTTCTGGTATATGAATAACATGATGTTTTTCAATCGCAAAAATTAATGAATATTGTAAATGCACAAACAGTAATTTCTCCGCACTGCAAGGTGCAATTCTGAAATTTTTTGCTTTTTCCTGCTCCTCTTAGCATGATAAAGAAGATTCAAAGAGAGTGAGATGCCAGCTCCTTTCATTCAGTCAGTACCTTCAATCATTTCTGGACGTTTTTCAATGGCAAAAATCAATGAATATTGTAAATGCACAAACAGTAATTTCTCCGCACTGCAAGGTGCAATTCTGAAATTTTTTGCTTTTTCCTGCTCCTCTTAGCATGATAAAGAAGATTCAAAGAGAGTGAGATGCCAGCTCCTTTCATTCAGTCAGTAGCTTCAATCATTTCTGGACGTTTTTCAATGGCAAAAATCAATGAATATTGTAAATGCAAACAGTAATTTCTACGCATTGCAAGGTGCAATTCTGAAATTTTTTGCTTTTTCCTGCTCCTCTTAGCATGATAAAGAAGATTCAAAGAGAGTGAGATGCCAGATCCTTTCCTTCAGTCAGTAGCTTCAATCATTTCTGGTATATGAATAACATGATGTTTTTCAATGGCAAAAATCAATGAATTTTGTAAATGCACAAACAGTAATTTCTCCGCATTGCAAGGCGCAATTCTGAAATTTTTTGCTTTTTCCTACTCCTCTTAGCATGATAAAGAAGATTCAAAGAGAGTGAGATGCCAGCTCCTTTCATTCAGTCAGTAGCTTCAATCATTTCTGGACATTTTTCAATGGCAAAAATCAATGAATATTGTAAATGCACAAACAGTAATTTCTCCGCATTGCAAGGTGCAATTCTGAAATTTTTTGCTTTTTCCTGCTCCTCTTAGCATGATAAAGAAGATTCAAAGAGAGTGAGATGCCAGCTCCTTTCATTCAGTCAGTAGCTTCAATGATTTCTGGACGTTTTTCAATGGCAAAAATCAATGAATATTGTAAATGCACAAACAGTAATTTCTCCGCATTGCAAGGTGCAATTCTGAAATTTTTTGCTTTTTCCTGCTCCTCTTAGCATGATAAAGAAGATTCAAAGAGAGTGAGATGCCAGCTCCTTTCATTCAGTCAGTAGCTTCAATCATTTCTGGACGTTTTTCAATGGCAAAAATCAATGAATATTGTAAATGCACAAACAGTAATTTCTCCGCATTGCAATGTGCAATTCTGAAATTTTTTGCTTTTTCCTGCTCCTCTTAGCATGATAAAGAAGATTCAAAGAGAGTGAGATGCCAGCTACTTTCATTCAGTCAGTAGCTTCAAACATTTCTGGTACATGAATAACATGATGTTTTTCAATGGCAAAAATCAATGAATATTGTAAATGCACAAACAGTAATTTCTCCGCATTGCAAGGTGCAATTCTGAAATTTTTTGCTTTTTCCTGCTCCTCTTAGCATGATAAAGAAGATTCAAAGAGAGTGAGATGCCAGCTCCTTTCGTTCAGTCAGTAGCTTCAATCATTTCTGGACGTTTTTCAATGGAAAAAATCATTGAATATTATAAATGCACAAACAGTAATTTCTCCGCATTGCAAGGTGCAATTCTGAAATTTTTTACTTTTTCCTGCTCCTCTTAGCATGATAAAGAAGATTCAAAGAGAGTGAGATGCCAGCTCCTTTCATTCAGTCAGTAGCTTCAATCATTTCTGGTATATGAATAACATGATGTTTTTCAATGGCAAAAATCAATGAATATTGTAAATGCACAAACAGTAATTTCTCCGCATTGCAAGGTGCAATTCTGAAATTTTTTGCTTTTTCCTGCTCCTCTTAGCATGATAAAGAAGATTCAAAGAGAGTGAGATGCCAGCTCCTTTCATTCAGTCAGTAGCTTCAATCATTTCTGGACGTTTTTCAATGGCAAAAATCAATGAATATTGTAAATGCACAAACAGTAATTTCTCCGCATTGCAAGGTGCAATTCTGAAATTTTTTGCTTTTTCCTGCTCCTCTTAGCATGATAAACAAGATTCAAAGAGAGTGAGATGCCAGCTCCTTTCATTCAGTCAGTAGCTTCAATCATTTCTGGACGTTTTTCAATGGCAAAAATCATTGAATATTGTAAATGCACAAACAGTAATTTCTCCGCATTGCAAGGTGCAATTCTGAAATTTTTTACTTTTTCCTGCTCCTCTTAGCATGATAAAGAAGATTCAAAGAGAGTGAGATGCCAGCTCCTTTCATTCAGTCAGTAGCTTCAATCATTTCTGGTATATGAATAACATGATGTTTTTCAATCGCAAAAATTAATGAATATTGTAAATGCACAAACAGTAATTTCTCCGCACTGCAAGGTGCAATTCTGAAATTTTTTGCTTTTTCCTGCTCCTCTTAGCATGATAAAGAAGATTCAAAGAGAGTGAGATGCCAGCTCCTTTCATTCAGTCAGTACCTTCAATCATTTCTGGACGTTTTTCAATGGCAAAAATCAATGAATATTGTAAATGCACAAACAGTAATTTCTCCGCATTGCAAGGTGCAATTCTGAAATTTTTTGCTTTTTCCTGCTCCTCTTAGCATGATAAAGAAGATTCAAAGAGAGTGAGATGCCAGCTCCTTTCATTCAGTCAGTAGCTTCAATCATTTCTGGACGTTTTTCAATGGCAAAAATCAATGAATATTGTAAATGCACAAACTGTAATTTCTCCGCATTGCAAGGTGCAATTCTGAAATTTTTTGCTTTTTCCTGCTCCTCTTAGCATGATAAAGAAGATTCAAAGAGAGTGAGATGCCAGCTCCTTTCATTCAGTCAGTAGCTTCAATCATTTCTGGTATATGAATAACATGATGTTTTTCAATAGCAAAAATCAATGAATATTGTAAATGCCCAAACAGTAATTTCTCCGCATTGCAAGGTGCAATTCTGAAATTTTTTGCTTTTTCCTGCTCCTCTTAGCATGATAAAGAAGATTCAAAGAGAGTGAGATGCCAGCTCCTTTCATTCAGTCAGTAGCTTCAATCATTTCTGTACGTTTTTCAATGGCAAAAATCAATGAATATTGTAAATGCACAAACAGTAATTTCTCCGCATTGCAAGGTGCAATTCTGAAATTTTTTACTTTTTCCTGCTCCTCTTAGCATGATAAAGAAGATTCAAAGAGAGTGAGATGCCAGCTCCTTTCATTCAGTCAGTAGCTTCAATCATTTCTGGTATATGAATAACATGATGTTTTTCAATCGCAAAAATCAATGAATATTGTAAATGCACAAACAGTAATTTCTCCGCATTGCAAGGTGCAATTCTGAATTTTTTTGCTTTTTCCTGCTCCTCTTAGCATGATAAAGAAGATTCAAAGAGAGTGAGATGCCAGCTCCTTTCATTCAGTCAGTAGCTTCAATCATTTCTGGACGTTTTTCAATGGCAAAAATCAATGAATATTGTAAATGCACAAACAGTAATTTCTCCGCATTGCAAGGTGCAATTCTGAAATTCTTTGCTTTTTCCTGCTCCTCTAAGCATGATAAAGAAGATTCAAAGAGAGTGAGATGCCAGCTCCTTTCATTCACTCAGTAGCTTCAATCATTTCTGGTATATGAATAACATGATGTTTTTCAATCGCAAAAATCAATGAATATTGTAAATGCACAAACAGTAATTTCTCCGCATTGCAAGGTGCAATTCTGAAATTTTTTGCTTTTTCCTGCTCCTCTTAGCATGATAAAGAAGATTCAAAGAGAGTGAGATGCCAGCTCCTTTCATTCAGTCAGTACCTTCAATCATTTCTGGACGTTTTTCAATGGCAAAAATCAATGAATATTGTAAATGCACAAACAGTAATTTCTCCGCATTGCAAGGTGCAATTCTGAAATTTTTTGCTTTTTCCTGCTCCTCTTAGCATGATAAAGAAGATTCAAAGAGAGTGAGATGCCAGCTCCTTTCATTCAGTCAGTAGCTTCAATCATTTCTGGACGTTTTTCAATTGCAAAAATCAATGAATATTGTAAATGCACAAACTGTAATTTCTCCGCATTGCAAGGTGTAATTCTGAAATTTTTTGCTTTTTCCTGCTCCTCTTAGCATGATAAAGAAGATTCAAAGAGAGTGAGATGCCAGCTCCTTTCATTCAGTCAGTAGCTTCAATCATTTCTGGTATATGAATAACATGATGTTTTTCAATAGCAAAAATCAATGAATATTGTAAATGCACAAACAGTAATTTCTCCGCATTGCAAGGTGCAATTCTGAAATTTTTTGCTTTTTCCTGCTCCTCTTAGCATGATAAAGAAGATTCAAAGAGAGTGAGATGCCAGCTCCTTTCATTCAGTCAGTAGCTTCAATCATTTCTGGACGTTTTTCAATGGCAAAAATCAATGAATATTGTAAATGCACAAACAGTAATTTCTCCGCATTGCAAGGTGCAATTCTGAAATTTTTTACTTTTTCCTGCTCCTCTTAGCATGATAAAGAAGATTCAAAGAGAGTGAGATGCCAGCTCCTTTCATTCAGTCAGTAGCTTCAATCATTTCTGGTATATGAATAACATGATGTTTTTCAATCGCAAAAATCAATGAATATTGTAAATGCACAAACAGTAATTTCTCCGCATTGCAAGGTGCAATTCTGAAATTTTTTGCTTTTTCCTGCTCCTCTTAGCATGATAAAGAAGATTCAAAGAGAGTGAGATGCCAGCTCCTTTCATTCAGTCAGTAGCTTCAATCATTTCTGGACGTTTTTCAATGGCAAAAATCAATGAATATTGTAAATGCACAAACAGTAATTTCTCCGCATTGCAAGGTGCAATTCTGAAATTCTTTGCTTTTTCCTGCTCCTCTAAGCATGATAAAGAAGATTCAAAGAGAGTGAGATGCCAGATCCTTTCCTTCAGTCAGTAGCTTCAATCATTTCTGGTATATGAATAACATGATGTTTTTCAATGGCAAAAATCAATGAATTTTGTAAATGCACAAACAGTAATTTCTCCGCATTGCAAGGCGCAATTCTGAAATTTTTTACTTTTTCCTGCTCCTCTTAGCATGATAAAGAAGATTCAAAGAGAGTGAGATGCCAGCTCCTTTCATTCAGTCAGTAGCTTCAATCATTTCTGGTATATGAATAACATGATGTTTTTCAATGGCAAAAATCAATGAATATTGTAAATGCACAAACAGTAATTTCTCCGCATTGCAAGGTGCAATTCTGAAATTTTTTGCTTTTTCCTGCTCCTCTTAGCATGATAAAGAAGATTCAAAGAGAGTGAGATGCCAGCTCCTTTCATTCAGTCAGTAGCTTCAATCATTTCTGGACGTTTTTCAATGGCAAAAATCAATGAATATTGTAAATGCACAAACAGTAATTTCTCCGCATTGCAAGGTGCAATTCTGAAATTTTTTGCTTTTTCCTGCTCCTCTTAGCATGATAAAGAAGATTCAAAGAGAGTGAGATGCCAGCTCCTTTCATTCAGTCAGTAGCTTTAATCATTTCTGGACGTTTTTCAATGGCAAAAATCATTGAATATTGTAAATGCACAATCAGTAATTTCTCCGCATTGCAAGGTGCAATTCTGAAATTTTTTACTTTTTCCTGCTCCTCTTAGCATGATAAAGAAGATTCAAAGAGAGTGAGATGCCAGCTCCTTTCATTCAGTCAGTAGCTTCAATCATTTCTGGTATATGAATAACATGATGTTTTTCAATCGCAAAAATCAATGAATATTGTAAATGCACAAACAGTAATTTCTCCGCATTGCAAGGTGCAATTCTGAAATTTTTTGCTTTTTCCTGCTCCTCTTAGCATGATAAAGAAGATTCAAAGAGAGTGAGATGCCAGCTCCTTTCATTCAGTCAGTAGCTTCAATCATTTCTGGACGTTTTTCAATGGCAAAAACCAATGAATATTGTAAATGCACAAACAGTAATTTCTCCGCATTGCAAGGTGCAATTCTGAAACTTTTTGCTTTTTCCTGCTCCTCTTAGCATGATAAAGAAGATTCAAAGAGAGTGAGATGCCAGATCCTTTCCTTCAGTCAGTAGCTTCAATCATTTCTGGTATATGAATAACATGATGTTTTTCAATGGCAAAAATCAATGAATTTTGTAAATGCACAAACAGTAATTTCTCCGCATTGCAAGGCGCAATTCTGAAATTTTTTGCTTTTTCCTGCTCCTCTTAGCATGATAAAGAAGATTCAAAGAGAGTGAGATGCCAGCTCCTTTCATTCAGTCAGTAGCTTCAATCATTTCTGGACATTTTTCAATGGCAAAAATCAATGAATATTGTAAATGCACAAACAGTAATTTCTCCGCATTGCAAGGTGCAATTCTGAAATTTTTTGCTTTTTCCTGCTCCTCTTAGCATGATAAAGAAGATTCAAAGAGAGTGAGATGCCAGCTCCTTTCATTCAGTCAGTAGCTTCAATCATTTCTGGACGTTTTTCAATGGCAAAAATCAATGAATATTGTAAATGCACAAACAGTAATTTCTCCGCATTGCAATGTGCAATTCTGAAATTTTTTGCTTTTTCCTGCTCCTCTTAGCATGATAAAGAAGATTCAAAGAGAGTGAGATGCCAGCTCCTTTCATTCAGTCAGTAGCTTCAATCATTTCTGGACGTTTTTCAATGGCAAAAATCAATGAATATTGTAAATGCACAAACAGTAATTTCTCCGCATTGCAAGGTGCAATTCTGAAATTTTTTGCTTTTTCCTGCTCCTCTTAGCATGATAAAGAAGATTCAGAGAGAGTGAGATGCCAGATCCTTTCCTTCAGTCAGTAGCTTCAATCATTTCTGGTATATGAATAACATGATGTTTTTCAATGGCAAAAATCAATGAATTTTGTAAATGCACAAACAGTAATTTCTCCGCATTGCAAGGCGCAATTCTGAAATTTTTTGCTTTTTCCTGCTCCTCTTAGCATGATAAAGAAGATTCAAAGAGAGTGAGATGCCAGCTCCTTTCATTCAGTCAGTAGCTTCAATCATTTCTGGACATTTTTCAATGGCAAAAATCAATGAATATTGTAAATGCACAAACAGTAATTTCTCCGCATTGCAAGGTGCAATTCTGAAATTTTTTGCTTTTTCATGCTCCTCTTAGCATGATAAAGAAGATTCAAAGAGAGTGAGATGCCAGCTCCTTTCATTCAGTCAGTAGCTTCAATCATTTCTGGACGTTTTTCAATCGCAAAAATCAATGAATATTGTAAATGCACAAACAGTAATTTCTCCGCATTGCAATGTGCAATTCTGAAATTTTTTGCTTTTTCCTGCTCCTCTTAGCATGATAAAGAAGATTCAAAGAGAGTGAGATGCCAGCTCCTTTCATTCAGTCAGTAGCTTCAAACATTTCTGGTACATGAATAACATGATGTTTTTCAATGGCAAAAATCAATGAATATTGTAAATGCACAAACAGTAATTTCTCCGCATTGCAAGGTGCAATTCTGAAATTTTTTGCTTTTTCCTGCTCCTCTTAGCATGATAAAGAAGATTCAAAGAGAGTGAGATGCCAGCTCCTTTCGTACAGTCAGTAGCTTCAATCATTTCTGGACGTTTTTCAATGGCAAAAATCATTGAATATTATAAATGCACAAACAGTAATTTCTCCGCATTGCAAGGTGCAATTCTGAAATTTTTTACTTTTTCCTGCTCCTCTTAGCATGATAAAGAAGATTCAAAGAGAGTGAGATGCCAGCTCCTTTCATTCAGTCAGTAGCTTCAATCATTTCTGGACGTTTTTCAATGGCAAAAATCATTGAATATTGTAAATGCACAAACAGTAATTTCTCCGCATTGCAAGGTGCAATTCTGAAATTTTTTACTTTTTCCTGCTCCTCTTAGCATGATAAAGAAGATTCAAAGAGAGTGAGATGCCAGCTCCTTTCATTCAGTCAGTAGCTTCAATCATTTCTGGTATATGAATAACATGATGTTTTTCAATCGCAAAAATCAATGAATATTGTAAATGCACAAACAGTAATTTCTCCGCATTGCAAGGTGCAATTCTGAAATTTTTTGCTTTTTCCTGCTCCTCTTAGCATGATAAAGAAGATTCAAAGAGAGTGAGATGCCAGCTCCTTTCATTCAGTCAGTACCTTCAATCATTTCTGGACGTTTTTCAATGGCAAAAATCAATGAATATTGTAAATGCACAAACAGTAATTTCTCCGCATTGCAAGGTGCAATTCTGAAATTTTTTGCTTTTTCCTGCTCCTCTTAGCATGATAAAGAAGATTCAAAGAGAGTGAGATGCCAGCTCCTTTCATTCAGTCAGTAGCTTCAATCATTTCTGGACGTTTTTCAATGGCAAAAATCAATGAATATTGTAAATGCACAAACTGTAATTTCTCCGCATTGCAAGGTGCAATTCTGAAATTTTTTGCTTTTTCCTGCTCCTCTTAGCATGATAAAGAAGATTCAAAGAGAGTGAGATGCCAGCTCCTTTCATTCAGTCAGTAGCTTCAATCATTTCTGGTATATGAATAACATGATGTTTTTCAATAGCAAAAATCAATGAATATTGTAAATGCACAAACAGTAATTTCTCCGCATTGCAAGGTGCAATTCTGAAATTTTTTGCTTTTTCCTGCTCCTCTTAGCATGATAAAGAAGATTCAAAGAGAGTGAGATGCCAGCTCCTTTCATTCAGTCAGTAGCTTCAATCATTTCTGGACGTTTTTCAATGGCAAAAATCAATGAATATTGTAAATGCACAAACAGTAATTTCTCCGCATTGCAAGGTGCAATTCTGAAATTTTTTACTTTTTCCTGCTCCTCTTAGCATGATAAAGAAGATTCAAAGAGAGTGAGATGCCAGCTCCTTTCATTCAGTCAGTAGCTTCAATCATTTCTGGTATATGAATAACATGATGTTTTTCAATCGCAAAAATCAATGAATATTGTAAATGCACAAACAGTAATTTCTCCGCATTGCAAGGTGCAATTCTGAAATTTTTTGCTTTTTCCTGCTCCTCTTAGCATGATAAAGAAGATTCAAAGAGAGTGAGATGCCAGCTCCTTTCATTCAGTCAGTAGCTTCAATCATTTCTGGATGTTTTTCAATGGCAAAAATCAATGAATATTGTAAATGCACAAACAGTAATTTCTCCGCATTGCAAGGTGCAATTCTGAAATTCTTTGCTTTTTCCTGCTCCTCTAAGCATGATAAAGAAGATTCAAAGAGAGTGAGATGCCAGCTCCTTTCATTCAGTCAGTAGCTTCAATCATTTCTGGTATATGAATAACATGATGTTTTTCAATCGCAAAAATCAATGAATATTGTAAATGCACAAACAGTAATTTCTCCGCATTGCAAGGTGCAATTCTGAAATTTTTTGCTTTTTCCTGCTCCTCTTAGCATGATAAAGAAGATTCAAAGAGAGTGAGATGCCAGCTCCTTTCATTCAGTCAGTACCTTCAATCATTTCTGGACGTTTTTCAATGGCAAAAATCAATGAATATTGTAAATGCACAAACAGTAATTTCTCCGCATTGCAAGGTGCAATTCTGAAATTTTTTGCTTTTTCCTGCTCCTCTTAGCATGATAAAGAATATTCAAAGAGAGTGAGATGCCAGCTCCTTTCATTCAGTCAGTAGCTTCAATCATTTCTGGACGTTTTTCAATGGCAAAAATCAATGAATATTGTAAATGCACAAACTGTAATTTCTCCGCATTGCAAGGTGCAATTCTGAAATTTTTTGCTTTTTCCTGCTCCTCTTAGCATGATAAAGAAGATTCAAAGAGAGTGAGATGCCAGCTCCTTTCATTCAGTCAGTAGCTTCAATCATTTCTGGTATATGAATAAGATGATGTTTTTCAATAGCAAAAATCAATGAATATTGTAAATGCACAAACAGTAATTTCTCCGCATTGCAAGGTGCAATTCTGAATATTTTTGCTTTTTCCTGCTCCTCTTAGCATGATAAAGAAGATTCAAAGAGAGTGAGATGCCAGCTCCTTTCATTCAGTCAGTAGCTTCAATCATTTCTGGACGTTTTTCAATGGCAAAAATCAATGAATATTGTAAATGCACAAACAGTAATTTCTCCGCATTGCAAGGTGCAATTCTGAAATTTTTTACTTTTTCCTGCTCCTCTTAGCATGATAAAGAAGATTCAAAGAGAGTGAGATGCCAGCTCCTTTCATTCAGTCAGTAGCTTCAATCATTTCTGGTATATGAATAACATGATGTTTTTCAATCGCAAAAATCAATGAATATTGTAAATGCACAAACAGTAATTTCTCCGCATTGCAAGGTGCAATTCTGAAATTTTTTGCTTTTTCCTGCTCCTCTTAGCATGATAAAGAAGATTCAAAGAGAGTGAGATGCCAGCTCCTTTCATTCAGTCAGTAGCTTCAATCATTTCTGGACGTTTTTCAATGGCAAAAATCAATGAATATTGTAAATGCACAAACAGTAATTTCTCCGCATTGCAAGGTGCAATTCTGAAATTCTTTGCTTTTTCCTGCTCCTCTAAGCATGATAAAGAAGATTCAAAGAGAGTGAGATGCCAGATCCTTTCCTTCAGTCAGTAGCTTCAATCATTTCTGGTATATGAATAACATGATGTTTTTCAATGGCAAAAATCAATGAATTTTGTAAATGCACAAACAGTAATTTCTCCGCATTGCAAGGCGCAATTCTGAAATTTTTTACTTTTTCCTGCTCCTCTTAGCATGATAAAGAAGATTCAAAGAGAGTGAGATGCCAGCTCCTTTCATTCAGTCAGTAGCTTCAATCATTTCTGGTATATGAATAACATGATGTTTTTCAATGGCAAAAATCAATGAATATTGTAAATGCACAAACAGTAATTTCTCCGCATTGCAAGGTGCAATTCTGAAATTTTTTGCTTTTTCCTGCTCCTCTTAGCATGATAAAGAAGATTCAAAGAGAGTGAGATGCCAGCTCCTTTCATTCAGTCAGTAGCTTCAATCATTTCTGGTATATGAATAACATGATGTTTTTCAATAGCAAAAATCAATGAATATTGTAAATGCACAAACAGTAATTTCTCCGCATTGCAAGGTGCAATTCTGAAATTTTTTGCTTTTTCCTGCTCCTCTTAGCATGATAAAGAAGATTCAAAGAGAGTGAGATGCCAGCTCCTTTCATTCAGTCAGTAGCTTCAATCATTTCTGGACGTTTTTCAATGGCAAAAATCAATGAATATTGTAAATGCACAAACAGTAATTTCTCCGCATTGCAAGGTGCAATTCTGAAATTTTTTGCTTTTTCCTGCTCCTCTTAGCATGATAAAGAAGATTCAAAGAGAGTGAGATGCCAGCTCCTTTCATTCAGTCAGTAGCTTCAATCATTTCTGGAGGTTTTTCAATGGCAAAAATCAATGAATATTGTAAATGCACAAGCAGTAATTTCTCCGCATTGCAAAGTGCAATTCTGAAATTTTTTGCTTTTTCCTGCTCCTCTTAGCATGATAAAGAAGATTCAAAGAGAGTGAGATGCCAGCTCCTTTCATTCAGTCAGTAGCTTCAATCATTTCTGGACGTTTTTCAATGGCAAAAATCAATGAATATTGTAAATGCACAAACAGTAATTTCTCCGCATTGCAAGGTGCAATTCTGAAATGTTTTGCTTTTTCCTGCTCCTCTTAGCATGAAAAAGAAGATTCAAAGAGCGTGAGATGCCAGCTCCTTTCATTCAGTCAGTAGCTTCAATCATTTCTGGTATATGAATAACATGATGTTTTTCAATGGCAAAAATCAATGAATATTGTAAATGCACAAACAGTAATTTCTCCGCATTGCAAGGTGCAATTCTGAATTTTTTTGCTTTTTCCTGCTCCTCTTAGCATGATAAAGAAGATTCAAAGAGAGTGAGATGCCAGCTCCTTTCATTCAGTCAGTAGCTTCAATCATTTCTGGACGTTTTTCAATGGCAAAAATCAATGAATATTGTAAATGCACAAACAGTAATTTCTCCGCATTGCAAGGTGCAATTCTGAAATTTTTTGCTTTTTCCTGCTCCTCTTAGCATGATAAAGAAGATTCAAAGAGAGTGAGATGCCAGCTCCTTTCAGTCAGTAGCTTCAATCATTTCTGGACATTTTTCAATGGCAAAAATCAATGAATATTGTAAATGCACAAACAGTAATTTCTCCGCATTGCAAGGTGCAATTCTGAAATTTTTTGCTTTTTCCTGCTCCTCTTAGCATGATAAAGAAGATTCAAATAGAGTGAGATGCCAGCTCCTTTCATTCAGTCAGTAGCTTCAAACATTTCTGGTATATGAATAACATGATGTTTTTCAATGGCAAAAATCAATGAATATTGTAGATGCACAAACAGTAATTTCTCCGCATTGCAAGGTGCAATTCTGAAATTTTTTGCTTTTTCCTGCTCCTCTTAGCATGATAAAGAAGATTCAAAGAGACTGAGATGCCAGCTCCTTTCATTCAGTCAGTAGCTTCAATCATTTCTGGACATTTTTCAATGGCAAAAATCAATGAATATTGTAAATGCACAAACAGTAATTTCTCCGCATTGCAAGGTGCAATTCTGAAATTTTTTGCTTTTTCCTGCTCCTCTTAGCATGATAAAGAAGATTCAAAGAGAGTGAGATGCCAGCTCCTTTCATTCAGTCAGTAGCTTCAATCATTTCTGGACGTTTTTCAATGGCAAAAATCAATGAATATTGTAAATGCACAAACAGTAATTTCTCCGCATTGCAAGGTGCAATTCTGAAATTTTTTGCTTTTTCCTGCTCCTCTTAGCATGATAAAGAAGATTCAAAGAGAGTGAGATGCCAGCTCCTTTCATTCAGTCAGTAGCTTCAATCATTTCTGGACGTTTTTCAATGGCAAAAATCAATGAATATTGTAAATGCACAAACAGTAATTTCTCCGCATTGCAAGGTGCAATTCTGAAATTTTTTGCTTTTTCCTGCTCCTCTTAGCATGATAAAGAAGATTCAAAGAGAGTGAGATGCCAGCTCCTTTCATTCAGTCAGTAGCTTCAAACATTTCTGGTATATGAATAACATGATGTTTTTCAATGGCAAAAATCAATGAATATTGTAAATGCACAAACAGTAATTTCTTCGCATTGCAAGGTGCAATTCTGAAATTTTTTGCTTTTTCCTGCTCCTCTTAGCATGATAAAGAAGATTCAAAGAGAGTGAGATGCCAGCTCCTTTCATTCAGTCAGTAGCTTCAAACATTTCTGGTATATGAATAACATGATGTTTTTCAATGGCAAAAATCAATGAATATTGTAAATGCACAAACAGTAATTTCTCCACATTGCAAGGTGCAATTCTGAAATTTTTTGCTTTTTCCTGCTCCTCTTAGCATGATAAAGAAGATTCAAAGAGAGTGAGATGCCAGCTCCTTTCATTCAGTCAGTAGCTTCAATCATTTCTGGACGTTTTTCAATGGCAAAAATCAATGAATATTGTAAATGCACAAACAGTAATTTCTCCGCATTGCAAGGTGCAATTCTGAAATTTTTTGCTTTTTCCTGCTCCTCTTAGCATGATAAAGAAGATTCAAAGAGAGTGAGATGCCAGCTCCTTTCATTCAGTCAGTAGCTTCAATCATTTCTGGTATATGAATAACATGATGTTTTTCAATGGCAAAAATCAATGAATATTGTAAATGCACAAACAGTAATTTCTCCGCATTGCAAGGTGCAATTCTGAAATTTTTTGCTTTTTCCTGCTCCTCTTAGCATGATAAAGAAGATTCAAAGAGAGTGAGATGCCAGCTCCTTTCATTCAGTCAGTAGCTTCAATCATTTCTGGACGTTTTTCAATGGCAAAAATCAATGAATATTGTAAATGCACAAACAGTAATTTCTCCGCATTGCAAGGTGCAATTCTGAAATTTTTTGCTTTTTCCTGCTCCTCTTAGCATGATAAAGAAGATTCAAAGAGAGTGAGATGCCAGCTCCTTTCATTCAGTCAGTAGCTTCAAACATTTCTGGTATATGAATAACATGATGTTTTTCAATGGCAAAAATCAATGAATATTGTAAATGCACAAACAGTAATTTCTTCGCATTGCAAGGTGCAATTCTGAAATTTTTTGCTTTTTCCTGCTCCTCTTAGCATGATAAAGAAGATTCAAAGAGAGTGAGATGCCAGCTCCTTTCATTCAGTCAGTAGCTTCAAACATTTCTGGTATATGAATAACATGATGTTTTTCAATGGCAAAAATCAATGAATATTGTAAATGCACAAACAGTAATTTCTCCACATTGCAAGGTGCAATTCTGAAATTTTTTGCTTTTTCCTGCTCCTCTTAGCATGATAAAGAAGATTCAAAGAGAGTGAGATGCCAGCTCCTTTCATTCAGTCAGTAGCTTCAATCATTTCTGGACGTTTTTCAATGGCAAAAATCAATGAATATTGTAAATGCACAAACAGTAATTTCTCCGCATTGCAAGGTGCAATTCTGAAATTTTTTGCTTTTTCCTGCTCCTCTTAGCATGATAAAGAAGATTCAAAGAGAGTGAGATGCCAGCTCCTTTCATTCAGTCAGTAGCTTCAATCATTTCTGGACGTTTTTCAATGGCAAAAATCAATGAATATTGTAAATGCACAAACAGTAATTTCTCCGCATTGCAAGGTGCAATTCTGAAATTTTTTGCTTTTTCCTGCTCCTCTTAGTATGATAAAGAAGATTCAAAGAGAGTGAGATGCCAGCTCCTTTCATTCAGTCAGTAGCTTCAAACATTTCTGGTATATGAATAACATGATGTTTTTCAATGGCAAAAATCAATGAATATTGTAAATGCACAAACAGTAATTTCTCCGCATTGCAAGGTGCAATTCTGAAATTTTTTGCTTTTTCCTGCTCCTCTTAGCATGATAAAGAAGATTCAAATAGAGTGAGATGCCAGCTCCTTTCATTCAGTCAGTAGCTTCAAACATTTCTGGTATATGAATAACATGATGTTTTTCAATGGCAAAAATCAATGAATATTGTAGATGCACAAACAGTAATTTCTCCGCATTGCAAGGTGCAATTCTGAAATTTTTTGCTTTTTCCTGCTCCTCTTAGCATGATAAAGAAGATTCAAAGAGACTGAGATGCCAGCTCCTTTCATTCAGTCAGTAGCTTCAATCATTTCTGGACATTTTTCAATGGCAAAAATCAATGAATATTGTAAATGCACAAACAGTAATTTCTCCGCATTGCAAGGTGCAATTCTGAAATTTTTTGCTTTTTCCTGCTCCTCTTAGCATGATAAAGAAGATTCAAAGAGAGTGAGATGCCAGCTCCTTTCATTCAGTCAGTAGCTTCAATCATTTCTGGACGTTTTTCAATGGCAAAAATCAATGAATATTGTAAATGCACAAACAGTAATTTCTCCGCATTGCAAGGTGCAATTCTGAAATTTTTTGCTTTTTCCTGCTCCTCTTAGCATGATAAAGAAGATTCAAAGAGAGTGAGATGCCAGCTCCTTTCATTCAGTCAGTAGCTTCAATCATTTCTGGTATATGAATAACATGATGTTTTTCAATGGCAAAAATCAATGAATATTGTAAATGCACAAACAGTAATTTCTCCGCATTGCAAGGTGCAATTCTGAAATTTTTTGCTTTTTCCTGCTCCTCTTAGCATGATAAAGAAGATTCAAAGAGAGTGAGATGCCAGCTCCTTTCATTCAGTCAGTAGCTTCAATCATTTCTGGACGTTTTTCAATGGCAAAAATCAATGAATATTGTAAATGCACAAACAGTAATTTCTCCGCATTGCAAGGTGCAATTCTGAAATTTTTTGCTTTTTCCTGCTCCTCTTAGCATGATAAAGAAGATTCAAAGAGAGTGAGATGCCAGCTCCTTTCATTCAGTCAGTAGCTTCAAACATTTCTGGTATATGAATAACATGATGTTTTTCAATGGCAAAAATCAATGAATATTGTAAATGCACAAACAGTAATTTCTTCGCATTGCAAGGTGCAATTCTGAAATTTTTTGCTTTTTCCTGCTCCTCTTAGCATGATAAAGAAGATTCAAAGAGAGTGAGATGCCAGCTCCTTTCATTCAGTCAGTAGCTTCAAACATTTCTGGTATATGAATAACATGATGTTTTTCAATGGCAAAAATCAATGAATATTGTAAATGCACAAACAGTAATTTCTCCACATTGCAAGGTGCAATTCTGAAATTTTTTGCTTTTTCCTGCTCCTCTTAGCATGATAAAGAAGATTCAAAGAGAGTGAGATGCCAGCTCCTTTCATTCAGTCAGTAGCTTCAATCATTTCTGGACGTTTTTCAATGGCAAAAATCAATGAATATTGTAAATGCACAAACAGTAATTTCTCCGCATTGCAAGGTGCAATTCTGAAATTTTTTGCTTTTTCCTGCTCCTCTTAGCATGATAAAGAAGATTCAAAGAGAGTGAGATGCCAGCTCCTTTCATTCAGTCAGTAGCTTCAATCATTTCTGGACGTTTTTCAATGGCAAAAATCAATGAATATTGTAAATGCACAAACAGTAATTTCTCCGCATTGCAAGGTGCAATTCTGAAATTTTTTGCTTTTTCCTGCTCCTCTTAGTATGATAAAGAAGATTCAAAGAGAGTGAGATGCCAGCTCCTTTCATTCAGTCAGTAGCTTCAAACATTTCTGGTATATGAATAACATGATGTTTTTCAATGGCAAAAATCAATGAATATTGTAAATGCACAAACAGTAATTTCTCCGCATTGCAAGGTGCAATTCTGAAATTTTTTGCTTTTTCCTGCTCCTCTTAGCATGATAA
The DNA here is from genome assembly GCF_046119375.1 of Phyllobates terribilis. Classification (NCBI taxonomy): domain Eukaryota; kingdom Metazoa; phylum Chordata; class Amphibia; order Anura; family Dendrobatidae; genus Phyllobates; species Phyllobates terribilis. The sequence continues at coordinate 89,730 of NW_027364392.1, forward strand.
AGAAGATTCAAAGAGAGTGAGATGCCAGCTCCTTTCATTCAGTCAGTAGCTTCAATCATTTCTGGTATATGAATAACATGATGTTTTTCAATGGCAAAAATTAATGAATATTGTAAATGCACAAACAGTAATTTCTCCGCATTGCAAGGTGCAATTCTGAAATTTTTTGCTTTTTCCTGCTCCTCTTAGCATGATAAAGAAGATTCAAAGAGAGTGAGATGCCAGCTCCTTTCATTCAGTCAGTAGCTTCAATCATTTCTGGACGTTTTTCAATGGCAAAAATCAATGAATATTGTAAATGCACAAACAGTAATTTCTCCGCATTGAAGGTGCAATTCTGAAATTTTTTGCTTTTTCCTGCTCCTCTTAGCATGATAAAGAAGATTCAAAGAGAGTGAGATGCCAGCTCCTTTCATTCAGTCAGTAGCTTCAAACATTTCTGGTATATGAATAACATGATGTTTTTCAATGGCAAAAATCAATGAATATTGTAAATGCACAAACAGTAATTTCTCCGCATTGCAAGGTGCAATTCTGAAATTTTTTGCTTTTTCCTGCTCCTCTTAGCATGATAAAGAAGATTCAAAGAGAGTGAGATGAGAGCTCCTTTCATTCAGTCAGTAGCTTCAATCATTTCTGGACGTTTTTCAATGGCAAAAATCAATGAATATTGTAAATGCACAAACAGTAATTTCTCCGCATTGCAAGGTGCAATTCTGAAATTTTTTGCTTTTTCCTGCTCCTCTTAGCATGATAAAGAAGATTCAAAGAGAGTGAGATGCCAGCTCCTTTCATTCAGTCAGTAGCTTCAATCATTTCTGGACGTTTTTCAATGGCAAAAATCAATGAATATTGTAAATGCACAAACAGTAATTTCTCCGCATTGCAAGGTGCAATTCTGAAATTTTTTGCTTTTTCCTGCTCCTCTTAGCATGATAAAGAAGATTCAAAGAGAGTGAGATGCCAGCTCCTTTCATTCAGTCAGTAGCTTCAATCATTTCTGGTATATGAATAACATGATGTTTTTCAATGGCAAAAATCAATGAATATTGTAAATGCACAAACAGTAATTTCTCCGCATTGCAAGGTGCAATTCTGAAATTTTTTGCTTTTTCCTGCTCCTCTTAGCATGATAAAGAAGATTCAAAGAGAGTGAGATGCCAGCTCCTTTCATTCAGTCAGTAGCTTCAATCATTTCTGGACGTTTTTCAATGGCAAAAATCAATGAATATTGTAAATGCACAAACAGTAATTTCTCCGCATTGCAAGGTGCAATTCTGAAATTTTTTGCTTTTTCCTGCTCCTCTTAGCATGGTAAAGAAGACTCAAAGAGAGTGAGATGCCAGCTCCTTTCATTCAGTCAGTAGCTTCAATCATTTCTGGACGTTTTTCAACGGCAAAAATCAATGAATATTGTAGATGCACAAACAGTAATTTCTCCGCATTGCAAGGTGCAATTCTGAAATTTTTTGCTTTTTCCTGCTCCTCTTAGCATGATAAAGAAGATTCAAAGAGACTGAGATGCCAGCTCCTTTCATTCAGTCAGTAGCTTCAATCATTTCTGGACGTTTTTCAATGGCAAAAATCAATGAATATTGTAAATGCACAAACAGTAATTTCTCCGCATTGCAAGGTGCAATTCTGAAATTTTTTGCTTTTTCCTGCTCCTCTTAGCATGATAAAGAAGATTCAAAGAGAGTGAGATGCCAGCTCCTTTCATTCAGTCAGTAGCTTCAAACATTTCTGGTATATGAATAACATGATGTTTTTCAATGGCAAAAATCAATGAATATTGTAAATGCACAAACAGTAATTTCTCCACATTGCAAGGTGCAATTCTGAAATTTTTTGCTTTTTCCTGCTCCTCTTAGCATGATAAAGAAGATTCAAAGAGAGTGAGATGCCAGCTCCTTTCATTCAGTCAGTAGCTTCAATCATTTCTGGACGTTTTTCAATGGCAAAAATCAATGAATATTGTAAATGCACAAACTGTAATTTCTCCGCATTGCAAGGTGCAATTCTGAAATTTTTTGCTTTTTCCTGCTCCTCTTAGCATGATAAAGAAGATTCAAAGAGAGTGAGATGCCAGCTCCTTTCATTCAGTCAGTAGCTTCAATCATTTCTGGACGTTTTTCAATGGCAAAAATCAATGAATATTGTAAATGCACAAACAGTAATTTCTCCGCATTGCAAGGTGCAATTCTGAAATTTTTTGCTTTTTCCTGCTCCTCTTAGTATGATAAAGAAGATTCAAAGAGAGTGAGATGCCAGCTCCTTTCATTCAGTCAGTAGCTTCAAACATTTCTGGTATATGAATAACATGATGTTTTTCAATGGCAAAAATCAATGAATATTGTAAATGCACAAACAGTAATTTCTCCGCATTGCAAGGTGCAATTCTGAAATTTTTTGCTTTTTCCTGCTCCTCTTAGCATGATAAAGAAGATTCAAATAGAGTGAGATGCCAGCTCCTTTCATTCAGTCAGTAGCTTCAAACATTTCTGGTATATGAATAACATGATGTTTTTCAATGGCAAAAATCAATGAATATTGTAGATGCACAAACAGTAATTTCTCCGCATTGCAAGGTGCAATTCTGAAATTTTTTGCTTTTTCCTGCTCCTCTTAGCATGATAAAGAAGATTCAAAGAGACTGAGATGCCAGCTCCTTTCATTCAGTCAGTAGCTTCAATCATTTCTGGACATTTTTCAATGGCAAAAATCAATGAATATTGTAAATGCACAAACAGTAATTTCTCCGCATTGCAAGGTGCAATTCTGAAATTTTTTGCTTTTTCCTGCTCCTCTTAGCATGATAAAGAAGATTCAAAGAGAGTGAGATGCCAGCTCCTTTCATTCAGTCAGTAGCTTCAATCATTTCTGGACGTTTTTCAATGGCAAAAATCAATGAATATTGTAAATGCACAAACAGTAATTTCTCCGCATTGCAAGGTGCAATTCTGAAATTTTTTGCTTTTTCCTGCTCCTCTTAGCATGATAAAGAAGATTCAAAGAGAGTGAGATGCCAGCTCCTTTCATTCAGTCAGTAGCTTCAATCATTTCTGGTATATGAATAACATGATGTTTTTCAATGGCAAAAATCAATGAATATTGTAAATGCACAAACAGTAATTTCTCCGCATTGCAAGGTGCAATTCTGAAATTTTTTGCTTTTTCCTGCTCCTCTTAGCATGATAAAGAAGATTCAAAGAGAGTGAGATGCCAGCTCCTTTCATTCAGTCAGTAGCTTCAATCATTTCTGGACGTTTTTCAATGGCAAAAATCAATGAATATTGTAAATGCACAAACAGTAATTTCTCCGCATTGCAAGGTGCAATTCTGAAATTTTTTGCTTTTTCCTGCTCCTCTTAGCATGATAAAGAAGATTCAAAGAGAGTGAGATGCCAGCTCCTTTCATTCAGTCAGTAGCTTCAAACATTTCTGGTATATGAATAACATGATGTTTTTCAATGGCAAAAATCAATGAATATTGTAAATGCACAAACAGTAATTTCTTCGCATTGCAAGGTGCAATTCTGAAATTTTTTGCTTTTTCCTGCTCCTCTTAGCATGATAAAGAAGATTCAAAGAGAGTGAGATGCCAGCTCCTTTCATTCAGTCAGTAGCTTCAAACATTTCTGGTATATGAATAACATGATGTTTTTCAATGGCAAAAATCAATGAATATTGTAAATGCACAAACAGTAATTTCTCCACATTGCAAGGTGCAATTCTGAAATTTTTTGCTTTTTCCTGCTCCTCTTAGCATGATAAAGAAGATTCAAAGAGAGTGAGATGCCAGCTCCTTTCATTCAGTCAGTAGCTTCAATCATTTCTGGACGTTTTTCAATGGCAAAAATCAATGAATATTGTAAATGCACAAACAGTAATTTCTCCGCATTGCAAGGTGCAATTCTGAAATTTTTTGCTTTTTCCTGCTCCTCTTAGCATGATAAAGAAGATTCAAAGAGAGTGAGATGCCAGCTCCTTTCATTCAGTCAGTAGCTTCAATCATTTCTGGACGTTTTTCAATGGCAAAAATCAATGAATATTGTAAATGCACAAACAGTAATTTCTCCGCATTGCAAGGTGCAATTCTGAAATTTTTTGCTTTTTCCTGCTCCTCTTAGTATGATAAAGAAGATTCAAAGAGAGTGAGATGCCAGCTCCTTTCATTCAGTCAGTAGCTTCAAACATTTCTGGTATATGAATAACATGATGTTTTTCAATGGCAAAAATCAATGAATATTGTAAATGCACAAACAGTAATTTCTCCGCATTGCAAGGTGCAATTCTGAAATTTTTTGCTTTTTCCTGCTCCTCTTAGCATGATAAAGAAGATTCAAAGAGAGTGAGATGCCAGCTCCTTTCATTCAGTCAGTAGCTTCAATCATTTCTGGTATATGAATAACATGATGTTTTTCAATGGCAAAAATTAATGAATATTGTAAATGCACAAACAGTAATTTCTCCGCATTGCAAGGTGCAATTCTGAAATTTTTTGCTTTTTCCTGCTCCTCTTAGCATGATAAAGAAGATTCAAAGAGAGTGAGATGCCAGCTCCTTTCATTCAGTCAGTAGCTTCAATCATTTCTGGACGTTTTTCAATGGCAAAAATCAATGAATATTGTAAATGCACAAACAGTAATTTCTCCGCATTGAAGGTGCAATTCTGAAATTTTTTGCTTTTTCCTGCTCCTCTTAGCATGATAAAGAAGATTCAAAGAGAGTGAGATGCCAGCTCCTTTCATTCAGTCAGTAGCTTCAAACATTTCTGGTATATGAATAACATGATGTTTTTCAATGGCAAAAATCAATGAATATTGTAAATGCACAAACAGTAATTTCTCCGCATTGCAAGGTGCAATTCTGAAATTTTTTGCTTTTTCCTGCTCCTCTTAGCATGATAAAGAAGATTCAAAGAGAGTGAGATGAGAGCTCCTTTCATTCAGTCAGTAGCTTCAATCATTTCTGGACGTTTTTCAATGGCAAAAATCAATGAATATTGTAAATGCACAAACAGTAATTTCTCCGCATTGCAAGGTGCAATTCTGAAATTTTTTGCTTTTTCCTGCTCCTCTTAGCATGATAAAGAAGATTCAAAGAGAGTGAGATGCCAGCTCCTTTCATTCAGTCAGTAGCTTCAATCATTTCTGGACGTTTTTCAATGGCAAAAATCAATGAATATTGTAAATGCACAAACAGTAATTTCTCCGCATTGCAAGGTGCAATTCTGAAATTTTTTGCTTTTTCCTGCTCCTCTTAGCATGATAAAGAAGATTCAAAGAGAGTGAGATGCCAGCTCCTTTCATTCAGTCAGTAGCTTCAATCATTTCTGGTATATGAATAACATGATGTTTTTCAATGGCAAAAATCAATGAATATTGTAAATGCACAAACAGTAATTTCTCCGCATTGCAAGGTGCAATTCTGAAATTTTTTGCTTTTTCCTGCTCCTCTTAGCATGATAAAGAAGATTCAAAGAGAGTGAGATGCCAGCTCCTTTCATTCAGTCAGTAGCTTCAATCATTTCTGGACGTTTTTCAATGGCAAAAATCAATGAATATTGTAAATGCACAAACAGTAATTTCTCCGCATTGCAAGGTGCAATTCTGAAATTTTTTGCTTTTTCCTGCTCCTCTTAGCATGGTAAAGAAGACTCAAAGAGAGTGAGATGCCAGCTCCTTTCATTCAGTCAGTAGCTTCAATCATTTCTGGACGTTTTTCAACGGCAAAAATCAATGAATATTGTAGATGCACAAACAGAAATTTCTCCGCATTGCAAGGTGCAATTCTGAAATTTTTTGCTTTTTCCTGCTCCTCTTAGCATGATAAAGAAGATTCAAAGAGACTGAGATGCCAGCTCCTTTCATTCAGTCAGTAGCTTCAATCATTTCTGGACGTTTTTCAATGGCAAAAATCAATGAATATTGTAAATGCACAAACAGTAATTTCTCCGCATTGCAAGGTGCAATTCTGAAATTTTTTGCTTTTTCCTGCTCCTCTTAGCATGATAAAGAAGATTCAAAGAGAGTGAGATGCCAGCTCCTTTCATTCAGTCAGTAGCTTCAATCATTTCTGGATGTTTTTCAATGGCAAAAATCAATGAATATTGTAAATGCACAAACAGTAATTTCTCCGCATTGCAAGGTGCAATTCTGAAATTTTTTGCTTTTTCCTGCTCCTCTTAGCATGATAAAGAAGATTCAAAGAGAGTGAGATGCCAGCTCCTTTCATTCAGTCAGTAGCTTCAATCATTTCTGGACGTTTTTCAATGGCAAAAATCAATGAATATTGTAAATGCACAAACAGTAATTTCTCCGCATTGCAAGGTGCAATTCTGAAATTTTTTGCTTTTTCCTGCTCCTCTTAGCATGATAAAGAAGATTCAAAGAGAGTGAGATGCCAGCTCCTTTCATTCAGTCAGTAGCATCAAACATTTCTGGTATATGAATAACATGATGTTTTTCAATGGCAAAAATCAATGAATATTGTAAATGCACAAACAGTAATTTCTTCGCATTGCAAGGTGCAATTCTGAAATTTTTTGCTTTTTCCTGCTCCTCTTAGCATGATAAAGAAGATTCAAAGAGAGTGAGATGCCAGCTCCTTTCATTTAGTCAGTAGCTTCAAACATTTCTGGTATATGAATAACATGATGTTTTTCAATGGCGGCAAAAATCAATGAATATTGTAAATGCACAAACAGTAATTTCTCCGCATTGCAAGGTGCAATTCTGAAATTTTTTGCTTTTTCCTGCTCCTCTTAGCATGATAAAGAAGATTCAAAGAGAGTGAGATGCCAGCTCCTTTCATTCAGTCAGTAGCTTCAATCATTTCTGGACGTTTTTCAATGGCAAAAATCAATGAATATTGTAAATGCACAAACAGTAATTTCTCCGCATTGCAAGGTGCAATTCTGAAATTTTTTGCTTTTTCCTGCTCCTCTTAGCATGATAAAGAAGATTCAAAGAGAGTGAGATGCCAGCTCCTTTCATTCAGTCAGTAGCTTCAATCATTTCTGGACGTTTTTCAATGGCAAAAATCAATGAATATTGTAAATGCACAAACAGTAATTTCTCCGCATTGCAAGGTGCAATTCTGAAATTTTTTGCTTTTTCCTGCTCCTCTTAGTATGATAAAGAAGATTCAAAGAGAGTGAGATGCCAGCTCCTTTCATTCAGTCAGTAGCTTCAAACATTTCTGGTATATGAATAACATGATGTTTTTCAATGGCAAAAATCAATGAATATTGTAAATGCACAAACAGTAATTTCTCCGCATTGCAAGGTGCAATTCTGAAATTTTTAGCTTTTTCCTGCTCCTCTTAGCATGATAAAGATTCAAAGAGAGTGAGATGCCAGCTCCTTTCATTCAGTCAGTAGCTTCAATCATTTCTGGTATATGAATAACATGATGTTTTTCAATGGCAAAAATTAATGAATATTGTAAATGCACAAACAGTAATTTCTCCGCATTGCAAGGTGCAATTCTGAAATTTTTTGCTTTTTCCTGCTCCTCTTAGCATGATAAAGAAGATTCAAAGAGAGTGAGATGCCAGCTCCTTTCATTCAGTCAGTAGCTTCAATCATTTCTGGACGTTTTTCAATGGCAAAAATCAATGAATATTGTAAATGCACAAACAGTAATTTCTCCGCATTGAAGGTGCAATTCTGAAATTTTTTGCTTTTTCCTGCTCCTCTTAGCATGATAAAGAAGATTCAAAGAGAGTGAGATGCCAGCTCCTTTCATTCAGTCAGTAGCTTCAAACATTTCTGGTATATGAAAAACATGTTTTTCAATGGCAAAAATCAATGAATATTGTAAATGCACAAACAGTAATATCTCCACATTGCACGGTGCAATTCTGAAATTTTTAGCTTTTTCCTGTTAATCCTAGCATGATAAAGAAGATTCAAAGAGAGTGAGATGCCAGCTCCTTTCATTCAGTCAGTAGCTTCAAACATTTCTGGTATATGAAAAACATGTTTTTCAATGGCAAAAATCAATGAATATTGTAAATGCACAAACAGTAATATCTCCACATTGCAAGGTGCAATTCTGAAATTTTTTGCTTTTTCCTGTTAATCCTAGCATGATAAAGAAGATTCAAAGAGAGTGAGATGCCAGCTCCTTTCATTCAGTCAGTAGCTTCAAACATTTCTGGTATATGAAAAACATGTTTTTCAATGGCAAAAATCAATGAATATTGTAAATGCACAAACAGTAATATCTCCACATTGCAAGGTGCAATTCTGAAATTTTTTGCTTTTTCCTGCTAATCCTAGCATGATAAAGAAGATTCAAAGAGAGTGAGATGCCAGCTCCTTTCATTCAGTCAGTAGCTTCAAACATTTCTGGTATATGAAAAACATGTTTTTCAATGGCAAAAATCAATGAATATTGTAAATGCACAAACAGTAATATCTCCACATTGCACGGTGCAATTCTGAAATTTTTAGCTTTTTCCTGTTAATCCTAGCATGATAAAGAAGATTCAAAGAGAGTGAGATGCCAGCTCCTTTCATTCAGTCAGTAGCTTCAAACATTTCTGGTATATGAAAAACATGTTTTTCAATGGCAAAAATCAATGAATATTGTAAATGCACAAACAGTAATATCTCCACATTGCAAGGTGCAATTCTGAAATTTTTTGCTTTTTCCTGCTAATCCTAGCATGATAAAGAAGATTCAAAGAGAGTGAGATGCCAGCTCCTTTCATTCAGTCAGTAGCTTCAAACATTTCTGGTATATGAAAAACATGTTTTTCAATGGCAAAAATCAATGAATATTGTAAATGCACAAACAGTAATATCTCCACATTGCAAGGTGCAATTCTGAAATTTTTTGCTTTTTCCTGTTAATCCTAGCATGATAAAGAAGATTCAAAGAGAGTGAGATGCCAGCTCCTTTCATTCAGTCAGTAGCTTCAAACATTTCTGGTATATGAAAAACATGTTTTTCAATGGCAAAAATCAATGAATATTGTAAATGCACAAACAGTAATATCTCCACATTGCAAGGTGCAATTCTGAAATTTTTTGCTTTTTCCTGCTAATCCTAGCATGATAAAGAAGATTCAAAGAGAGTGAGATGCCAGCTCCTTTCATTCAGTCAGTAGCTTCAAACATTTCTGGTATATGAAAAACATGTTTTTCAATGGCAAAAATCAATGAATATTGTAAATGCACAAACAGTAATATCTCCACATTGCACGGTGCAATTCTGAAATTTTTAGCTTTTTCCTGTTAATCCTAGCATGATAAAGAAGATTCAGAGTGAGATGCCAGCTCCTTTCATTCAGTCAGTAGCTTCAAACATTTCTGGTATATGAAAAACATGTTTTTCAATGGCAAAAATCAATGAATATTGTAAATGCACAAACAGTAATATCTCCACATTGCAAGGTGCAATTCTGAAATTTTTTGCTTTTTCCTGCTAATCCTAGCATGATAAAGAAGATTCAAAGAGAGTGAGATGCCAGCTCCTTTCATTCAGTCAGTAGCTTCAAACATTTCTGGTATATGAAAAACATGTTTTTCAATGGCAAAAATCAATGAATATTGTAAATGCACAAACAGTAATATCTCCACATTGCACGGTGCAATTCTGAAATTTTTAGCTTTTTCCTGTTAATCCTAGCATGATAAAGAAGATTCAAAGAGAGTGAGATGCCAGCTCCTTTCATTCAGTCAGTAGCTTCAAACATTTCTGGTATATGAAAAACATGTTTTTCAATGGCAAAAATCAATGAATATTGTAAATGCACAAACAGTAATATCTCCACATTGCAAGGTGCAATTCTGAAATTTTTTGCTTTTTCCTGTTAATCCTAGCATGATAAAGAAGATTCAAAGAGAGTGAGATGCCAGCTCCTTTCATTCAGTCAGTAGCTTCAAACATTTCTGGTATATGAAAAACATGTTTTTCAATGGCAAAAATCAATGAATATTGTAAATGCACAAACAGTAATATCTCCACATTGCAAGGTGCAATTCTGAAATTTTTTGCTTTTTCCTGCTAATCCTAGCATGATAAAGAAGATTCAAAGAGAGTGAGATGCCAGCTCCTTTCATTCAGTCAGTAGCTTCAAACATTTCTGGTATATGAAAAACATGTTTTTCAATGGCAAAAATCAATGAATATTGTAAATGCACAAACAGTAATATCTCCACATTGCACGGTGCAATTCTGAAATTTTTAGCTTTTTCCTGTTAATCCTAGCATGATAAAGAAGATTCAAAGAGAGTGAGATGCCAGCTCCTTTCATTCAGTCAGTAGCTTCAAACATTTCTGGTATATGAAAAACATGTTTTTCAATGGCAAAAATCAATGAATATTGTAAATGCACAAACAGTAATATCTCCACATTGCAAGGTGCAATTCTGCAATTTTTTGCTTTTTCCTGTTAATCCTAGCATGATAAAGAAGATTCAAAGAGAGTGAGATGCCAGCTCCTTTCATTCAGTCAGTAGCTTCAAACATTTCTGGTATATGAAAAACATGTTTTTCAATGGCAAAAATCAATGAATATTGTAAATGCACAAACAGTAATATCTCCACATTGCACGGTGCAATTCTGAAATTTTTAGCTTTTTCCTGTTAATCCTAGCATGATAAAGAAGATTCAAAGAGAGTGAGATGCCAGCTCCTTTCATTCAGTCAGTAGCTTCAAACATTTCTGGTATATGAAAAACATGTTTTTCAATGGCAAAAATCAATGAATATTGTAAATGCACAAACAGTAATATCTCCACATTGCAAGGTGCAATTCTGAAATTTTTTGCTTTTTCCTGCTAATCCTAGCATGATAAAGAAGATTCAAAGAGAGTGAGATGCCAGCTCCTTTCATTCAGTCAGTAGCTTCAAACATTTCTGGTATATGAAAAACATGTTTTTCAATGGCAAAAATCAATGAATATTGTAAATGCACAAACAGTAATATCTCCACATTGCACGGTGCAATTCTGAAATTTTTAGCTTTTTCCTGTTAATCCTAGCATGATAAAGAAGATTCAAAGAGAGTGAGATGCCATCTCCTTTCATTCAGCCAGTAGCTTCAAACATTTCTGGTATATGAAAAACATGTTTTTCAATGGCAAAAATCAATGAATATTGTAAATGCACAAACAGTAATATCTCCACATTGCAAGGTGCAATTCTGAAATTTTTTGCTTTTTCCTGTTAATCCTAGCATGATAAAGAAGATTCAAAGAGAGTGAGATGCCAGCTCCTTTCATTCAGTCAGTAGCTTCAAACATTTCTGGTATATGAAAAACATGTTTTTCCATGGCAAATATCAATGAATATTGTAAATGCACAAACAGTAATATCTCCACATTGCAAGGTGCAATTCTGAAATTTTTTGCTTTTTCCTGCTAATCCTAGCATGATAAAGAAGATTCAAAGAGAGTGAGATGCCAGCTCCTTTCATTCAGTCAGTAGCTTCAAACATTTCTGGTATATGAAAAACATGTTTTTCAATGGCAAAAATCAATGAATATTGTAAATGCACAAACAGTAATATCTCCACATTGCACGGTGCAATTCTGAAATTTTTAGCTTTTTCCTGTTAATCCTAGCATGATAAAGAAGATTCAAAGAGAGTGAGATGCCAGCTCCTTTCATTCAGTCAGTAGCTTCAAACATTTCTGGTATATGAAAAACATGTTTTTCAATGGCAAAAATCAATGAATATTGTAAATGCACAAACAGTAATATCTCCACATTGCAAGGTGCAATTCTGAAATTTTTTGCTTTTTCCTGCTAATCCTAGCATGATAAAGAAGATTCAAAGAGAGTGAGATGCCAGCTCCTTTCATTCAGTCAGTAGCTTCAAACATTTCTGGTATATGAAAAACATGTTTTTCAATGGCAAAAATCAATGAATATTGTAAATGCACAAACAGTAATATCTCCACATTGCACGGTGCAATTCTGAAATTTTTAGCTTTTTCCTGTTAATCCTAGCATGATAAAGAAGATTCAAAGAGAGTGAGATGCCAGCTCCTTTCATTCAGTCAGTAGCTTCAAACATTTCTGGTATATGAAAAACATGTTTTTCAATGGCAAAAATCAATGAATATTGTAAATGCACAAACAGTAATATCTCCACATTGCAAGGTGCAATTCTGAAATTTTTTGCTTTTTCCTGCTAATCCTAGCATGATAAAGAAGATTCAAAGAGAGTGAGATGCCAGCTCCTTTCATTCAGTCAGTAGCTTCAAACATTTCTGGTATATGAAAAACATGTTTTTCAATGGCAAAAATCAATGAATATTGTAAATGCACAAACAGTAATATCTCCACATTGCACGGTGCAATTCTGAAATTTTTAGCTTTTTCCTGTTAATCCTAGCATGATAAAGAAGATTCAAAGAGAGTGAGATGCCAGCTCCTTTCATTCAGTCAGTAGCTTCAAACATTTCTGGTATATGAAAAACATGTTTTTCAATGGCAAAAATCAATGAATATTGTAAATGCACAAACAGTAATATCTCCACATTGCAAGGTGCAATTCTGAAATTTTTTGCTTTTTCCTGTTAATCCTAGCATGATAAAGAAGATTCAAAGAGAGTGAGATGCCAGCTCCTTTCATTCAGTCAGTAGCTTCAAACATTTCTGGTATATGAAAAACATGTTTTTCAATGGCAAAAATCAATGAATATTGTAAATGCACAAACAGTAATATCTCCACATTGCAAGGTGCAATTCTGAAATTTTTTGCTTTTTCCTGCTAATCCTAGCATGATAAAGAAGATTCAAAGAGAGTGAGATGCCAGCTCCTTTCATTCAGTCAGTAGCTTCAAACATTTCTGGTATATGAAAAACATGTTTTTCAATGGCAAAAATCAATGAATATTGTAAATGCACAAACAGTAATATCTCCACATTGCACGGTGCAATTCTGAAATTTTTAGCTTTTTCCTGTTAATCCTAGCATGATAAAGAAGATTCAAAGAGAGTGAGATGCCAGCTCCTTTCATTCAGTCAGTAGCTTCAAACATTTCTGGTATATGAAAAACATGTTTTTCAATGGCAAAAATCAATGAATATTGTAAATGCACAAACAGTAATATCTCCACATTGCAAGGTGCAATTCTGAAATTTTTTGCTTTTTCCTGCTAATCCTAGCATGATAAAGAAGATTCAAAGAGAGTGAGATGCCAGCTCCTTTCATTCAGTCAATAGCTTCAAACATTTCTGGTATATGAAAAACATGTTTTTCAATGGCAAAAATCAATGAATATTGTAAATGCACAAACAGTAATATCTCCACATTGCACGGTGCAATTCTGAAATTTTTAGCTTTTTCCTGTTAATCCTAGCATGATAAAGAAGATTCAAAGAGAGTGAGATGCCAGCTCCTTTCATTCAGTCAGTAGCTTCAAACATTTCTGGTATATGAAAAACATGTTTTTCAATGGCAAAAATCAATGAATATTGTAAATGCACAAACAGTAATATCTCCACATTGCAAGGTGCAATTCTGAAATTTTTTGCTTTTTCCTGCTAATCCTAGCATGATAAAGAAGATTCAAAGAGAGTGAGATGCCAGCTCCTTTCATTCAGTCAGTAGCTTCAAACATTTCTGGTATATGAAAAACATGTTTTTCAATGGCAAAAATCAATGAATATTGTAAATGCACAAACAGTAATATCTCCACATTGCACGGTGCAATTCTGAAATTTTTAGCTTTTTCCTGTTAATCCTAGCATGATAAAGAAGATTCAAAGAGAGTGAGATGCCAGCTCCTTTCATTCAGTCAGTAGCTTCAAACATTTCTGGTATATGAAAAACATGTTTTTCAATGGCAAAAATCAATGAATATTGTAAATGCACAAACAGTAATATCTCCACTGACTGAATGAAAGGAGCTGGCATCTCACTCTCTTTGAATCTTCTTTATCATGCTAAGAGGAGCAGGAAAAAGCAAAAAATTTCAGAATTGCACCTTGCAATGCGGAGAAATTACTGTTTGTGCATTTACAATATTCATTGATTTTTGCCATTGAAAAACGACCAGAAATGATTGAAGCTACTGACTGAATGAAAGGAGCTGGCATCTCACTCTCTTTGAATCTTCTTTATCATGCTAAGAGGAGCAGGAAAAAGCAAAAAATTTCAGAATTGCACCTTGCAATGCGGAGAAATTACTGTTTGTGCATTTACAATATTCATTGATTTTTGCCATTGAAAAACATGTTATTCATATACCAGAAATGTTTGAAGCTACTGACTGAATGAAAGGAGCTGGCACCTCAATCTCTTTGAATCTTCTTTATCATGCTAAGAGGAGCGGGAAAAAGCAAAAAATTTCAGAATTGCACCTTGCAATGCGGAGAAATTACTGTTTGTGCATTTACAATATTCATTGATTTTTGCCATTGAAAAACGTCCAGAAATGATTGAAGGTACTGACTGAATGAAAGGAGCTGGCATCTCACTCTCTTTGAATCTTCTTTATCATGCTAAGAGGAGCAGGAAAAAGCAAAAAATTTCAGAATTGCACCTTGCAATGCGGAGAAATTACTGTTTGTGCATTTACAATATTCATTGATTTTTGCCATTGAAAAACGTCCAGAAATGATTGAAGCTACTGACTGAATGAAAGGAGCTGGCATCTCACTCTCTTTGAATCTTCTTTATCATGCTAAGAGGAGCAGGAAAAAGCAAAAAATTTCAGAATTGCACCTTGCAATGCGGAGAAATTACTGTTTGTGCATTTACAATATTCATTGATTTTTGCCATTGAAAAACATCCAGAAATGATTGAAGCTACTGACTGAATGAAAGGAGCTGGCATCTCACTCTCTTTGAATCTTCTTTATCATGCTAAGAGGAGCAGGAAAAAGCAAAAAATTTCAGACTTGCACCTTGCAATGCGGAGAAATTACTGTTTGTGCATTTACAATATTCATTGATTTTTGCCATTGAAAAACATCATGTTATTCATATACCAGAAATGTTTGAAGCTACTGACTGAATGAAAGGAGCTGGCATCTCACTCTCTTTGAATCTTCTTTATCATGCTAAGAGGAGCAGGAAAAAGCAAAAAATTTCAGAATTGCACCTTGCAATGCGGAGAAATTACTGTTTGTGCATTTACAATATTCATTGATTTTTGCCATTGAAAAACGTCCAGAAATGATTGAAGGTACTGACTGAATGAAAGGAGCTGGCATCTCACTCTCTTTGAATCTTCTTTATCATGCTAAGAGGAGCAGGAAAAAGCAAAAAATTTCAGAATTGCAACTTGCAATGCGGAGAAATTACTGTTTGTGCATTTACAATATTCATTGATTTTTGCCATTGAAAAACGTCCAGAAATGATTGAAGCTTCTGACTGAATGAAAGGAGCTGGCATCTCACTCTCTTTGAATCTTCTTTATCATGCTAAGTGGAGCAGGAAAAAGCAAAAAATTTCAGAATTGCACCTTGCAATGCGGAGAAATTACAGTTTGTGCATTTACAATATTCATTGATTTTTGCCATTGAAAAACGTCCAGAAATGATTGAAGCTACTGACTGAATGAAAGGAGCTGGCATCTCACTCTCTTTGAATCTTCTTTATCATGCTAAGAGGAGCAGGAAAAAGCAAAAAATTTCAGAATTGCACCTTGCAATGCGGAGAAATTACTGTTTGTGCATTTACAATATTCGTTGATTTTTGCCATTGAAAAACGTCCAGAAATGATTGAAGCTACTGACTGAATGAAAGGAGCTGGCATCTCACTCTCTTTGAATCTTCTTTATCATGCTAAGAGGAGCAGGAAAAAGCAAAAAATTTCAGAATTGCACCTTGCAATGCGGAGAAATTACAGTTTGTGCATTTACAATATTCATTGATTTTTGCCATTGAAAAACGTCCAGAAATGATTGAAGCTACTGACTGAATGAAAGGAGCTGGCATCTCACTCTCTTTGAATCTTCTTTATCATGCTAAGAGGAGCAGGAAAAAGCAAAAAATTTCAGACTTGCACCTTGCAATGCGGAGAATTTACTGTTTGTGCATTTACAATATTCATTGATTTTTGCCATTGAAAAACATGTTATTCATATACCAGAAATGTTTGAAGCTCCTGACTGAATGAAAGGAGCTGGCACCTCACTCTCTTTGAATCTTCTTTATCATGCTTAGAGGAGCAGGAAAAAGCAAAAAATTTCAGAATTGCACCTTGCAATGCGGAGAAATTACTGTTTGTGCATTTACAATATTCATTGATTTTTGCCATTGAAAAACGTCCAGAAATGATTGAAGCTACTGACTGAATGAAAGGAGCTGGCATCTCACTCTCTTTGAATCTTCTTTATCATGCTAAGAGGAGCAGGAAAAAGCAAAAAATTTCAGAATTGCACCTTGCAATGCGGAGAAATTACTGTTTGTGAATTTACAATATTCATTGATTTTTGCCATTGAAAAATGTCCAGAAATGATTGAAGCTACTGACTGAATGAAAGGAGCTGGCATCTCACTCTCTTTGAATCTTCTTTATCATGCTAAGAGGAGCAGGAAAAAGCAAAAAATTTCAGAATTGCGCCTTGCAATGCGGAGAAATTACTGTTTGTGCATTTACAAAATTCATTGATTTTTGCCATTGAAAAACATAATGTTATTCATATACCAGAAATGTTTGAAGCTACTGACTGAATGAAAGGAGCTGGCATCTCACTCTCTTTGAATCTTCTTTATCATGCTAAGAGGAGCAGAAAAAAGCAAAAAATTTCAGACTTGCACCTTGCAATGCGGAGAAATTACTGTTTGTGCATTTACAATATTCATTGATTTTTGCCATTGAAAAACATCATGTTATTCATATACCAGAAATGTTTGAAGCTACTGACTGAATGAAAGGAGCTGGCATCTCACTCTCTTTGAATCTTCTTTATCATGCTAAGAGGAGCAGGAAAAAGCAAAAAATTTCAGAATTGCACCTTGCAATGCGGAGAAATTACTGTTTGTGCATTTACAATATTCATTGATTTTTGCCATTGAAAAACGTCCAGAAATGATTGAAGGTACTGACTGAATGAAAGGAGCTGGCATCTCACTCTCTTTGAATCTTCTTTATCATGCTAAGAGGAGCAGGAAAAAGCAAAAAATTTCAGAATTGCAACTTGCAATGCGGAGAAATTACTGTTTGTGCATTTACAATATTCATTGATTTTTGCCATTGAAAAACGTCCAGAAATGATTGAAGCTACTGACTGAATGAAAGGAGCTGGCATCTCACTCTCTTTGAATCTTCTTTATCATGCTAAGTGGAGCAGGAAAAAGCAAAAAATTTCAGAATTGCACCTTGCAATGCGGAGAAATTACAGTTTGTGCATTTACAATATTCATTGATTTTTGCCATTGAAAAACGTCCAGAAATGATTGAAGCTACTGACTGAATGAAAGGAGCTGGCATCTCACTCTCTTTGAATCTTCTTTATCATGCTAAGAGGAGCAGGAAAAAGCAAAATATTTCAGAATTGCACCTTGCAATGCGGAGAAATTACTGTTTGTGCATTTACAATATTCGTTGATTTTTGCCATTGAAAAACGTCCAGAAATGATTGAAGCTACTGACTGAATGAAAGGAGCTGGCATCTCACTCTCTTTGAATCTTCTTTATCATGCTAAGAGGAGCAGGAAAAAGCAAAAAATTTCAGAATTGCACCTTGCAATGCGGAGAAATTACAGTTTGTGCATTTACAATATTCATTGATTTTTGCCATTGAAAAACGTCCAGAAATGATTGAAGCTACTGACTGAATGAAAGGAGCTGGCATCTCACTCTCTTTGAATCTTCTTTATCATGCTAAGAGGAGCAGGAAAAATCAAAAAATTTCAGAATTGCACCTTGCAATGTGGAGAAATTACTGTTTGTGCATTTACAATATTCATTGATTTTTACCATTGAAAAACGTCCAGAAATGATTGAAGCTACTGACTGAATGAAAGTAGCTGGCATCTCACTCTCTTTGAATCTTCTTTATCATGCTAAGAGGAGCAGGAAAAAGCAAAAAATTTCAGACTTGCACCTTGCAATGCGGAGAAATTACTGTTTGTGCATTTACAATATTCATTGATTTTTGCCATTGAAAAACATCATGTTATTCATATACCAGAAATGTTTGAAGCTACTGACTGAATGAAAGGAGCTGGCATCTCACTCTCTTTGAATCTTCTTTATCATGCTAAGAGGAGCAGAAAAAAGCAAAAAATTTCAGACTTGCACCTTGCAATGCGGAGAAATTACTGTTTGTGCATTTACAATATTCATTGATTTTTGCCATTGAAAAACATCATGTTATTCATATACCAGAAATGTTTGAAGCTACTGACTGAATGAAAGGAGCTGGCATCTCACTCTCTTTGAATCTTCTTTATCATGCTAAGAGGAGCAGGAAAAAGCAAAAAATTTCAGAATTGCACCTTGCAATGCGGAGAAATTACTGTTTGTGCATTTACAATATTCATTGATTTTTGCCATTGAAAAACGTCCAGAAATGATTGAAGGTACTGACTGAATGAAAGGAGCTGGCATCTCACTCTCTTTGAATCTTCTTTATCATGCTAAGAGGAGCAGGAAAAAGCAAAAAATTTCAGAATTGCAACTTGCAATGCGGAGAAATTACTGTTTGTGCATTTACAATATTCATTGATTTTTGCCATTGAAAAACGTCCAGAAATGATTGAAGCTACTGACTGAATGAAAGGAGCTGGCATCTCACTCTCTTTGAATCTTCTTTATCATGCTAAGTGGAGCAGGAAAAAGCAAAAAATTTCAGAATTGCACCTTGCAATGCGGAGAAATTACAGTTTGTGCATTTACAATATTCATTGATTTTTGCCATTGAAAAACGTCCAGAAATGATTGAAGCTACTGACTGAATGAAAGGAGCTGGCATCTCACTCTCTTTGAATCTTCTTTATCATGCTAAGAGGAGCAGGAAAAAGCAAAAAATTTCAGAATTGCACCTTGCAATGCGGAGAAATTACTGTTTGTGCATTTACAATATTCGTTGATTTTTGCCATTGAAAAACGTCCAGAAATGATTGAAGCTACTGACTGAATGAAAGGAGCTGGCATCTCACTCTCTTTGAATCTTCTTTATCATGCTAAGAGGAGCAGGAAAAAGCAAAAAATTTCAGAATTGCACCTTGCAATGCGGAGAAATTACAGTTTGTGCATTTACAATATTCATTGATTTTTGCCATTGAAAAACGTCCAGAAATGATTGAAGCTACTGACTGAATGAAAGGAGCTGGCATCTCACTCTCTTTGAATCTTCTTTATCATGCTAAGAGGAGCAGGAAAAAGCAAAAAATTTCAGAATTGCACCTTGCAATGCGGAGAATTTACTGTTTGTGCATTTACAATATTCATTGATTTTTGCCATTGAAAAACATGTTATTCATATACCAGAAATGTTTGAAGCTCCTGACTGAATGAAAGGAGCTGGCACCTCACTCTCTTTGAATCTTCTTTATCATGCTAAGAGGAGCAGGAAAAAGCAAAAAATTTCAGAATTGCACCTTGCAATGCGGAGAAATTACTGTTTGTGCATTTACAATATTCATTGATTTTTGCCATTGAAAAACGTCCAGAAATGATTGAAGCTACTGACTGAATGAAAGGAGCTGGCATCTCACTCTCTTTGAATCTTCTTTATCATGCTAAGAGGAGCAGGAAAAAGCAAAAAATTTCAGAATTGCACCTTGCAATGCGGAGAAATTACTGTTTGTGCATTTACAATATTCATTGATTTTTGCCATTGAAAAATGTCCAGAAATGATTGAAGCTACTGACTGAATGAAAGGAGCTGGCATCTCACTCTCTTTGAATCTTCTTTATCATGCTAAGAGGAGCAGGAAAAAGCAAAAAATTTCAGAATTGCGCCTTGCAATGCGGAGAAATTACTGTTTGTGCATTTACAAAATTCATTGATTTTTGCCATTGAAAAACATCATGTTATTCATATACCAGAAATGATTGAAGCTACTGACTGAAGGAAAGGAGCTGGCATCTCACTCTCTTTGAATCTTCTTTATCATGCTAAGAGGAGCAGGAAAAAGCAAAAAATTTCAGAATTGCACCTTGCAATGCGGAGAATTTACTGTTTGTGCATTTACAATATTCATTGATTTTTGCCATTGAAAAACGTCCAGAAATTATTGAAGATACTGACTGAATGAAAGGAGCTGGCATCTCACTCTCTTTGAATCTTCTTTATCATGCTAAGAGGAGCAGGAAAAAGCAAAAAATTTCAGAATTGCACCTTGCAATGCGGAGAAATTACAGTTTGTGCATTTACAATATTCATTGATTTTTGCCATTGAAAAACGTCCAGAAATGATTGAAGCTACTGACTGAATGAAAGGAGCTGGCATCTCACTCTCTTTGAATCTTCTTTATCATGCTAAGAGGAGCAGGAAAAAGCAAAAAATTTCAGAATTGCAACTTGCAATGCGGAGAAATTACTGTTTGTGCATTTACAATATTCATTGATTTTTGCCATTGAAAAACGTCCAGAAATGATTGAAGCTTCTGACTGAATGAAAGGAGCTGGCATCTCACTCTCTTTGAATCTTCTTTATCATGCTAAGTGGAGCAGGAAAAAGCAAAAAATTTCAGAATTGCACCTTGCAATGCGGAGAAATTACAGTTTGTGCATTTACAATATTCATTGATTTTTGCCATTGAAAAACGTCCAGAAATGATTGAAGCTACTGACTGAATGAAAGGAGCTGGCATCTCACTCTCTTTGAATCTTCTTTATCATGCTAAGAGGAGCAGGAAAAAGCAAAAAATTTCAGAATTGCACCTTGCAATGCGGAGAAATTACTGTTTGTGCATTTACAATATTCGTTGATTTTTGCCATTGAAAAACGTCCAGAAATGATTGAAGCTACTGACTGAATGAAAGGAGCTGGCATCTCACTCTCTTTGAATCTTCTTTATCATGCTAAGAGGAGCAGGAAAAAGCAAAAAATTTCAGAATTGCACCTTGCAATGCGGAGAAATTACAGTTTGTGCATTTACAATATTCATTGATTTTTGCCATTGAAAAACGTCCAGAAATGATTGAAGCTACTGACTGAATGAAAGGAGCTGGCATCTCACTCTCTTTGAATCTTCTTTATCATGCTAAGAGGAGCAGGAAAAAGCAAAAAATTTCAGACTTGCACCTTGCAATGCGGAGAATTTACTGTTTGTGCATTTACAATATTCATTGATTTTTGCCATTGAAAAACATGTTATTCATATACCAGAAATGTTTGAAGCTCCTGACTGAATGAAAGGAGCTGGCACCTCACTCTCTTTGAATCTTCTTTATCATGCTTAGAGGAGCAGGAAAAAGCAAAAAATTTCAGAATTGCACCTTGCAATGCGGAGAAATTACTGTTTGTGCATTTACAATATTCATTGATTTTTGCCATTGAAAAACGTCCAGAAATGATTGAAGCTACTGACTGAATGAAAGGAGCTGGCATCTCACTCTCTTTGAATCTTCTTTATCATGCTAAGAGGAGCAGGAAAAAGCAAAAAATTTCAGAATTGCACCTTGCAATGCGGAGAAATTACTGTTTGTGAATTTACAATATTCATTGATTTTTGCCATTGAAAAATGTCCAGAAATGATTGAAGCTACTGACTGAATGAAAGGAGCTGGCATCTCACTCTCTTTGAATCTTCTTTATCATGCTAAGAGGAGCAGGAAAAAGCAAAAAATTTCAGAATTGCGCCTTGCAATGCGGAGAAATTACTGTTTGTGCATTTACAAAATTCATTGATTTTTGCCATTGAAAAACATAATGTTATTCATATACCAGAAATGTTTGAAGCTACTGACTGAATGAAAGGAGCTGGCATCTCAATCTCTTTGAATCTTCTTTATCATGCTAAGAGGAGCATGAAAAAGCAAAAAATTTCAGAATTGCACCTTGCAATGTGGAGAAATTACTGTTTGTGCATTTACAATATTCATTGATTTTTACCATTGAAAAACGTCCAGAAATGATTGAAGCTACTGACTGAATGAAAGTAGCTGGCATCTCACTCTCTTTGAATCTTCTTTATCATGCTAAGAGGAGCAGGAAAAAGCAAAAAATTTCAGACTTGCACCTTGCAATGCGGAGAAATTACTGTTTGTGCATTTACAATATTCATTGATTTTTGCCATTGAAAAACATCATGTTATTCATATACCAGAAATGTTTGAAGCTACTGACTGAATGAAAGGAGCTGGCATCTCACTCTCTTTGAATCTTCTTTATCATGCTAAGAGGAGCAGAAAAAAGCAAAAAATTTCAGACTTGCACCTTGCAATGCGGAGAAATTACTGTTTGTGCATTTACAATATTCATTGATTTTTGCCATTGAAAAACATCATGTTATTCATATACCAGAAATGTTTGAAGCTACTGACTGAATGAAAGGAGCTGGCATCTCACTCTCTTTGAATCTTCTTTATCATGCTAAGAGGAGCAGGAAAAAGCAAAAAATTTCAGAATTGCACCTTGCAATGCGGAGAAATTACTGTTTGTGCATTTACAATATTCATTGATTTTTGCCATTGAAAAACGTCCAGAAATGATTGAAGGTACTGACTGAATGAAAGGAGCTGGCATCTCACTCTCTTTGAATCTTCTTTATCATGCTAAGAGGAGCAGGAAAAAGCAAAAAATTTCAGAATTGCAACTTGCAATGCGGAGAAATTACTGTTTGTGCATTTACAATATTCATTGATTTTTGCCATTGAAAAACGTCCAGAAATGATTGAAGCTACTGACTGAATGAAAGGAGCTGGCATCTCACTCTCTTTGAATCTTCTTTATCATGCTAAGTGGAGCAGGAAAAAGCAAAAAATTTCAGAATTGCACCTTGCAATGCGGAGAAATTACAGTTTGTGCATTTACAATATTCATTGATTTTTGCCATTGAAAAACGTCCAGAAATGATTGAAGCTACTGACTGAATGAAAGGAGCTGGCATCTCACTCTCTTTGAATCTTCTTTATCATGCTAAGAGGAGCAGGAAAAAGCAAAAAATTTCAGAATTGCACCTTGCAATGCGGAGAAATTACTGTTTGTGCATTTACAATATTCGTTGATTTTTGCCATTGAAAAACGTCCAGAAATGATTGAAGCTACTGACTGAATGAAAGGAGCTGGCATCTCACTCTCTTTGAATCTTCTTTATCATGCTAAGAGGAGCAGGAAAAAGCAAAAAATTTCAGAATTGCACCTTGCAATGCGGAGAAATTACAGTTTGTGCATTTACAATATTCATTGATTTTTGCCATTGAAAAACGTCCAGAAATGATTGAAGCTACTGACTGAATGAAAGGAGCTGGCATCTCACTCTCTTTGAATCTTCTTTATCATGCTAAGAGGAGCAGGAAAAAGCAAAAAATTTCAGAATTGCACCTTGCAATGTGGAGAAATTACTGTTTGTGCATTTACAATATTCATTGATTTTTACCATTGAAAAACGTCCAGAAATGATTGAAGCTACTGACTGAATGAAAGTAGCTGGCATCTCACTCTCTTTGAATCTTCTTTATCATGCTAAGAGGAGCAGGAAAAAGCAAAAAATTTCAGACTTGCACCTTGCAATGCGGAGAAATTACTGTTTGTGCATTTACAATATTCATTGATTTTTGCCATTGAAAAACATCATGTTATTCATATACCAGAAATGTTTGAAGCTACTGACTGAATGAAAGGAGCTGGCATCTCACTCTCTTTGAATCTTCTTTATCATGCTAAGAGGAGCAGAAAAAAGCAAAAAATTTCAGACTTGCACCTTGCAATGCGGAGAAATTACTGTTTGTGCATTTACAATATTCATTGATTTTTGCCATTGAAAAACATCATGTTATTCATATACCAGAAATGTTTGAAGCTACTGACTGAATGAAAGGAGCTGGCATCTCACTCTCTTTGAATCTTCTTTATCATGCTAAGAGGAGCAGAAAAAAGCAAAAAATTTCAGACTTGCACCTTGCAATGCGGAGAAATTACTGTTTGTGCATTTACAATATTCATTGATTTTTGCCATTGAAAAACATCATGTTATTCATATACCAGAAATGTTTGAAGCTACTGACTGAATGAAAGGAGCTGGCATCTCACTCTCTTTGAATCTTCTTTATCATGCTAAGAGGAGCAGGAAAAAGCAAAAAATTTCAGAATTGCACCTTGCAATGCGGAGAAATTACTGTTTGTGCATTTACAATATTCATTGATTTTTGCCATTGAAAAACGTCCAGAAATGATTGAAGGTACTGACTGAATGAAAGGAGCTGGCATCTCACTCTCTTTGAATCTTCTTTATCATGCTAAGAGGAGCAGGAAAAAGCAAAAAATTTCAGAATTGCAACTTGCAATGCGGAGAAATTACTGTTTGTGCATTTACAATATTCATTGATTTTTGCCATTGAAAAACGTCCAGAAATGATTGAAGCTACTGACTGAATGAAAGGAGCTGGCATCTCACTCTCTTTGAATCTTCTTTATCATGCTAAGTGGAGCAGGAAAAAGCAAAAAATTTCAGAATTGCACCTTGCAATGCGGAGAAATTACAGTTTGTGCATTTACAATATTCATTGATTTTTGCCATTGAAAAACGTCCAGAAATGATTGAAGCTACTGACTGAATGAAAGGAGCTGGCATCTCACTCTCTTTGAATCTTCTTTATCATGCTAAGAGGAGCAGGAAAAAGCAAAAAATTTCAGAATTGCACCTTGCAATGCGGAGAAATTACTGTTTGTGCATTTACAATATTCGTTGATTTTTGCCATTGAAAAACGTCCAGAAATGATTGAAGCTACTGACTGAATGAAAGGAGCTGGCATCTCACTCTCTTTGAATCTTCTTTATCATGCTAAGAGGAGCAGGAAAAAGCAAAAAATTTCAGAATTGCACCTTGCAATGCGGAGAAATTACAGTTTGTGCATTTACAATATTCATTGATTTTTGCCATTGAAAAACGTCCAGAAATGATTGAAGCTACTGACTGAATGAAAGGAGCTGGCATCTCACTCTCTTTGAATCTTCTTTATCATGCTAAGAGGAGCAGGAAAAAGCAAAAAATTTCAGAATTGCACCTTGCAATGCGGAGAATTTACTGTTTGTGCATTTACAATATTCATTGATTTTTGCCATTGAAAAACATGTTATTCATATACCAGAAATGTTTGAAGCTCCTGACTGAATGAAAGGAGCTGGCACCTCACTCTCTTTGAATCTTCTTTATCATGCTAAGAGGAGCAGGAAAAAGCAAAAAATTTCAGAATTGCACCTTGCAATGCGGAGAAATTACTGTTTGTGCATTTACAATATTCATTGATTTTTGCCATTGAAAAACGTCCAGAAATGATTGAAGCTACTGACTGAATGAAAGGAGCTGGCATCTCACTCTCTTTGAATCTTCTTTATCATGCTAAGAGGAGCAGGAAAAAGCAAAAAATTTCAGAATTGCACCTTGCAATGCGGAGAAATTACTGTTTGTGCATTTACAATATTCATTGATTTTTGCCATTGAAAAATGTCCAGAAATGATTGAAGCTACTGACTGAATGAAAGGAGCTGGCATCTCACTCTCTTTGAATCTTCTTTATCATGCTAAGAGGAGCAGGAAAAAGCAAAAAATTTCAGAATTGCGCCTTGCAATGCGGAGAAATTACTGTTTGTGCATTTACAAAATTCATTGATTTTTGCCATTGAAAAACATCATGTTATTCATATACCAGAAATGATTGAAGCTACTGACTGAAGGAAAGGAGCTGGCATCTCACTCTCTTTGAATCTTCTTTATCATGCTAAGAGGAGCAGGAAAAAGCAAAAAATTTCAGAATTGCACCTTGCAATGCGGAGAATTTACTGTTTGTGCATTTACAATATTCATTGATTTTTGCCATTGAAAAACGTCCAGAAATTATTGAAGATACTGACTGAATGAAAGGAGCTGGCATCTCACTCTCTTTGAATCTTCTTTATCATGCTAAGAGGAGCAGGAAAAAGCAAAAAATTTCAGAATTGCACCTTGCAATGCGGAGAAATTACTGTTTGTGCATTTACAATATTCATTGATTTTTGCCATTGAAAAACGTCCAGAAATGATTGTAGCTACTGACTGAATGAAAGGAGCTGGCATCTCACTCTCTTTGAATCTTCTTTATCATGCTAAGAGGAGCAGGAAAAAGCAAAAAATTTCAGAATTGCACCTTGCAATGCGGAGAAATTACTGTTTGTGCATTTACAATATTCATTGATTTTTGCCACTGAAAAATGTCCAGAAATGATTGAAGCTACTGACTGAATGAAAGGAGCTGGCATCTCACTCTCTTTGAATCTTCTTTATCATGCTAAGAGGAGCAGGAAAAAGCAAAAAATTTCAGAATTGCACCTTGCAATGCGGAGAAATTACAGTTTGTGCATTTACAATATTCATTGATTTTTGCCATTGAAAAACGTCCAGAAATGATTGAAGCTACTGACTGAATGAAAGGAGCTGGCATCTCACTCTCTTTGAATCTTCTTTATCATGCTAAGAGGAGCAGGAAAAAGCAAAAAATTTCAGACTTGCACCTTGCAATGCGGAGAATTTACTGTTTGTGCATTTACAATATTCATTGATTTTTGCCATTGAAAAACATGTTATTCATATACCAGAAATGTTTGAAGCTCCTGACTGAATGAAAGGAGCTGGCACCTCACTCTCTTTGAATCTTCTTTATCATGCTTAGAGGAGCAGGAAAAAGCAAAAAATTTCAGAATTGCACCTTGCAATGCGGAGAAATTACTGTTTGTGCATTTACAATATTCATTGATTTTTGCCATTGAAAAACGTCCAGAAATGATTGAAGCTACTGACTGAATGAAAGGAGCTGGCATCTCACTCTCTTTGAATCTTCTTTATCATGCTAAGAGGAGCAGGAAAAAGCAAAAAATTTCAGAATTGCACCTTGCAATGCGGAGAAATTACTGTTTGTGAATTTACAATATTCATTGATTTTTGCCATTGAAAAATGTCCAGAAATGATTGAAGCTACTGACTGAATGAAAGGAGCTGGCATCTCACTCTCTTTGAATCTTCTTTATCATGCTAAGAGGAGCAGGAAAAAGCAAAAAATTTCAGAATTGCGCCTTGCAATGCGGAGAAATTACTGTTTGTGCATTTACAAAATTCATTGATTTTTGCCATTGAAAAACATAATGTTATTCATATACCAGAAATGTTTGAAGCTACTGACTGAATGAAAGGAGCTGGCATCTCACTCTCTTTGAATCTTCTTTATCATGCTAAGAGGAGCAGAAAAAAGCAAAAAATTTCAGACTTGCACCTTGCAATGCGGAGAAATTACTGTTTGTGCATTTACAATATTCATTGATTTTTGCCATTGAAAAACATCATGTTATTCATATACCAGAAATGTTTGAAGCTACTGACTGAATGAAAGGAGCTGGCATCTCACTCTCTTTGAATCTTCTTTATCATGCTAAGAGGAGCAGGAAAAAGCAAAAAATTTCAGAATTGCACCTTGCAATGCGGAGAAATTACTGTTTGTGCATTTACAATATTCATTGATTTTTGCCATTGAAAAACGTCCAGAAATGATTGAAGGTACTGACTGAATGAAAGGAGCTGGCATCTCACTCTCTTTGAATCTTCTTTATCATGCTAAGAGGAGCAGGAAAAAGCAAAAAATTTCAGAATTGCAACTTGCAATGCGGAGAAATTACTGTTTGTGCATTTACAATATTCATTGATTTTTGCCATTGAAAAACGTCCAGAAATGATTGAAGCTACTGACTGAATGAAAGGAGCTGGCATCTCACTCTCTTTGAATCTTCTTTATCATGCTAAGTGGAGCAGGAAAAAGCAAAAAATTTCAGAATTGCACCTTGCAATGCGGAGAAATTACAGTTTGTGCATTTACAATATTCATTGATTTTTGCCATTGAAAAACGTCCAGAAATGATTGAAGCTACTGACTGAATGAAAGGAGCTGGCATCTCACTCTCTTTGAATCTTCTTTATCATGCTAAGAGGAGCAGGAAAAAGCAAAATATTTCAGAATTGCACCTTGCAATGCGGAGAAATTACTGTTTGTGCATTTACAATATTCGTTGATTTTTGCCATTGAAAAACGTCCAGAAATGATTGAAGCTACTGACTGAATGAAAGGAGCTGGCATCTCACTCTCTTTGAATCTTCTTTATCATGCTAAGAGGAGCAGGAAAAAGCAAAAAATTTCAGAATTGCACCTTGCAATGCGGAGAAATTACAGTTTGTGCATTTACAATATTCATTGATTTTTGCCATTGAAAAACGTCCAGAAATGATTGAAGCTACTGACTGAATGAAAGGAGCTGGCATCTCACTCTCTTTGAATCTTCTTTATCATGCTAAGAGGAGCAGGAAAAATCAAAAAATTTCAGAATTGCACCTTGCAATGTGGAGAAATTACTGTTTGTGCATTTACAATATTCATTGATTTTTACCATTGAAAAACGTCCAGAAATGATTGAAGCTACTGACTGAATGAAAGTAGCTGGCATCTCACTCTCTTTGAATCTTCTTTATCATGCTAAGAGGAGCAGGAAAAAGCAAAAAATTTCAGACTTGCACCTTGCAATGCGGAGAAATTACTGTTTGTGCATTTACAATATTCATTGATTTTTGCCATTGAAAAACATCATGTTATTCATATACCAGAAATGTTTGAAGCTACTGACTGAATGAAAGGAGCTGGCATCTCACTCTCTTTGAATCTTCTTTATCATGCTAAGAGGAGCAGAAAAAAGCAAAAAATTTCAGACTTGCACCTTGCAATGCGGAGAAATTACTGTTTGTGCATTTACAATATTCATTGATTTTTGCCATTGAAAAACATCATGTTATTCATATACCAGAAATGTTTGAAGCTACTGACTGAATGAAAGGAGCTGGCATCTCACTCTCTTTGAATCTTCTTTATCATGCTAAGAGGAGCAGGAAAAAGCAAAAAATTTCAGAATTGCACCTTGCAATGCGGAGAAATTACTGTTTGTGCATTTACAATATTCATTGATTTTTGCCATTGAAAAACGTCCAGAAATGATTGAAGGTACTGACTGAATGAAAGGAGCTGGCATCTCACTCTCTTTGAATCTTCTTTATCATGCTAAGAGGAGCAGGAAAAAGCAAAAAATTTCAGAATTGCAACTTGCAATGCGGAGAAATTACTGTTTGTGCATTTACAATATTCATTGATTTTTGCCATTGAAAAACGTCCAGAAATGATTGAAGCTACTGACTGAATGAAAGGAGCTGGCATCTCACTCTCTTTGAATCTTCTTTATCATGCTAAGTGGAGCAGGAAAAAGCAAAAAATTTCAGAATTGCACCTTGCAATGCGGAGAAATTACAGTTTGTGCATTTACAATATTCATTGATTTTTGCCATTGAAAAACGTCCAGAAATGATTGAAGCTACTGACTGAATGAAAGGAGCTGGCATCTCACTCTCTTTGAATCTTCTTTATCATGCTAAGAGGAGCAGGAAAAAGCAAAAAATTTCAGAATTGCACCTTGCAATGCGGAGAAATTACTGTTTGTGCATTTACAATATTCGTTGATTTTTGCCATTGAAAAACGTCCAGAAATGATTGAAGCTACTGACTGAATGAAAGGAGCTGGCATCTCACTCTCTTTGAATCTTCTTTATCATGCTAAGAGGAGCAGGAAAAAGCAAAAAATTTCAGAATTGCACCTTGCAATGCGGAGAAATTACAGTTTGTGCATTTACAATATTCATTGATTTTTGCCATTGAAAAACGTCCAGAAATGATTGAAGCTACTGACTGAATGAAAGGAGCTGGCATCTCACTCTCTTTGAATCTTCTTTATCATGCTAAGAGGAGCAGGAAAAAGCAAAAAATTTCAGAATTGCACCTTGCAATGCGGAGAATTTACTGTTTGTGCATTTACAATATTCATTGATTTTTGCCATTGAAAAACATGTTATTCATATACCAGAAATGTTTGAAGCTCCTGACTGAATGAAAGGAGCTGGCACCTCACTCTCTTTGAATCTTCTTTATCATGCTAAGAGGAGCAGGAAAAAGCAAAAAATTTCAGAATTGCACCTTGCAATGCGGAGAAATTACTGTTTGTGCATTTACAATATTCATTGATTTTTGCCATTGAAAAACGTCCAGAAATGATTGAAGCTACTGACTGAATGAAAGGAGCTGGCATCTCACTCTCTTTGAATCTTCTTTATCATGCTAAGAGGAGCAGGAAAAAGCAAAAAATTTCAGAATTGCACCTTGCAATGCGGAGAAATTACTGTTTGTGCATTTACAATATTCATTGATTTTTGCCATTGAAAAATGTCCAGAAATGATTGAAGCTACTGACTGAATGAAAGGAGCTGGCATCTCACTCTCTTTGAATCTTCTTTATCATGCTAAGAGGAGCAGGAAAAAGCAAAAAATTTCAGAATTGCGCCTTGCAATGCGGAGAAATTACTGTTTGTGCATTTACAAAATTCATTGATTTTTGCCATTGAAAAACATCATGTTATTCATATACCAGAAATGATTGAAGCTACTGACTGAAGGAAAGGAGCTGGCATCTCACTCTCTTTGAATCTTCTTTATCATGCTAAGAGGAGCAGGAAAAAGCAAAAAATTTCAGAATTGCACCTTGCAATGCGGAGAATTTACTGTTTGTGCATTTACAATATTCATTGATTTTTGCCATTGAAAAACGTCCAGAAATTATTGAAGATACTGACTGAATGAAAGGAGCTGGCATCTCACTCTCTTTGAATCTTCTTTATCATGCTAAGAGGAGCAGGAAAAAGCAAAAAATTTCAGAATTGCACCTTGCAATGCGGAGAAATTACAGTTTGTGCATTTACAATATTCATTGATTTTTGCCATTGAAAAACGTCCAGAAATGATTGAAGCTACTGACTGAATGAAAGGAGCTGGCATCTCACTCTCTTTGAATCTTCTTTATCATGCTAAGAGGAGCAGGAAAAAGCAAAAAATTTCAGAATTGCAACTTGCAATGCGGAGAAATTACTGTTTGTGCATTTACAATATTCATTGATTTTTGCCATTGAAAAACGTCCAGAAATGATTGAAGCTTCTGACTGAATGAAAGGAGCTGGCATCTCACTCTCTTTGAATCTTCTTTATCATGCTAAGTGGAGCAGGAAAAAGCAAAAAATTTCAGAATTGCACCTTGCAATGCGGAGAAATTACAGTTTGTGCATTTACAATATTCATTGATTTTTGCCATTGAAAAACGTCCAGAAATGATTGAAGCTACTGACTGAATGAAAGGAGCTGGCATCTCACTCTCTTTGAATCTTCTTTATCATGCTAAGAGGAGCAGGAAAAAGCAAAAAATTTCAGAATTGCACCTTGCAATGCGGAGAAATTACTGTTTGTGCATTTACAATATTCGTTGATTTTTGCCATTGAAAAACGTCCAGAAATGATTGAAGCTACTGACTGAATGAAAGGAGCTGGCATCTCACTCTCTTTGAATCTTCTTTATCATGCTAAGAGGAGCAGGAAAAAGCAAAAAATTTCAGAATTGCACCTTGCAATGCGGAGAAATTACAGTTTGTGCATTTACAATATTCATTGATTTTTGCCATTGAAAAACGTCCAGAAATGATTGAAGCTACTGACTGAATGAAAGGAGCTGGCATCTCACTCTCTTTGAATCTTCTTTATCATGCTAAGAGGAGCAGGAAAAAGCAAAAAATTTCAGACTTGCACCTTGCAATGCGGAGAATTTACTGTTTGTGCATTTACAATATTCATTGATTTTTGCCATTGAAAAACATGTTATTCATATACCAGAAATGTTTGAAGCTCCTGACTGAATGAAAGGAGCTGGCACCTCACTCTCTTTGAATCTTCTTTATCATGCTTAGAGGAGCAGGAAAAAGCAAAAAATTTCAGAATTGCACCTTGCAATGCGGAGAAATTACTGTTTGTGCATTTACAATATTCATTGATTTTTGCCATTGAAAAACGTCCAGAAATGATTGAAGCTACTGACTGAATGAAAGGAGCTGGCATCTCACTCTCTTTGAATCTTCTTTATCATGCTAAGAGGAGCAGGAAAAAGCAAAAAATTTCAGAATTGCACCTTGCAATGCGGAGAAATTACTGTTTGTGAATTTACAATATTCATTGATTTTTGCCATTGAAAAATGTCCAGAAATGATTGAAGCTACTGACTGAATGAAAGGAGCTGGCATCTCACTCTCTTTGAATCTTCTTTATCATGCTAAGAGGAGCAGGAAAAAGCAAAAAATTTCAGAATTGCGCCTTGCAATGCGGAGAAATTACTGTTTGTGCATTTACAAAATTCATTGATTTTTGCCATTGAAAAACATAATGTTATTCATATACCAGAAATGTTTGAAGCTACTGACTGAATGAAAGGAGCTGGCATCTCAATCTCTTTGAATCTTCTTTATCATGCTAAGAGGAGCATGAAAAAGCAAAAAATTTCAGAATTGCACCTTGCAATGTGGAGAAATTACTGTTTGTGCATTTACAATATTCATTGATTTTTACCATTGAAAAACGTCCAGAAATGATTGAAGCTACTGACTGAATGAAAGTAGCTGGCATCTCACTCTCTTTGAATCTTCTTTATCATGCTAAGAGGAGCAGGAAAAAGCAAAAAATTTCAGACTTGCACCTTGCAATGCGGAGAAATTACTGTTTGTGCATTTACAATATTCATTGATTTTTGCCATTGAAAAACATCATGTTATTCATATACCAGAAATGTTTGAAGCTACTGACTGAATGAAAGGAGCTGGCATCTCACTCTCTTTGAATCTTCTTTATCATGCTAAGAGGAGCAGAAAAAAGCAAAAAATTTCAGACTTGCACCTTGCAATGCGGAGAAATTACTGTTTGTGCATTTACAATATTCATTGATTTTTGCCATTGAAAAACATCATGTTATTCATATACCAGAAATGTTTGAAGCTACTGACTGAATGAAAGGAGCTGGCATCTCACTCTCTTTGAATCTTCTTTATCATGCTAAGAGGAGCAGGAAAAAGCAAAAAATTTCAGAATTGCACCTTGCAATGCGGAGAAATTACTGTTTGTGCATTTACAATATTCATTGATTTTTGCCATTGAAAAACGTCCAGAAATGATTGAAGGTACTGACTGAATGAAAGGAGCTGGCATCTCACTCTCTTTGAATCTTCTTTATCATGCTAAGAGGAGCAGGAAAAAGCAAAAAATTTCAGAATTGCAACTTGCAATGCGGAGAAATTACTGTTTGTGCATTTACAATATTCATTGATTTTTGCCATTGAAAAACGTCCAGAAATGATTGAAGCTACTGACTGAATGAAAGGAGCTGGCATCTCACTCTCTTTGAATCTTCTTTATCATGCTAAGTGGAGCAGGAAAAAGCAAAAAATTTCAGAATTGCACCTTGCAATGCGGAGAAATTACAGTTTGTGCATTTACAATATTCATTGATTTTTGCCATTGAAAAACGTCCAGAAATGATTGAAGCTACTGACTGAATGAAAGGAGCTGGCATCTCACTCTCTTTGAATCTTCTTTATCATGCTAAGAGGAGCAGGAAAAAGCAAAAAATTTCAGAATTGCACCTTGCAATGCGGAGAAATTACTGTTTGTGCATTTACAATATTCGTTGATTTTTGCCATTGAAAAACGTCCAGAAATGATTGAAGCTACTGACTGAATGAAAGGAGCTGGCATCTCACTCTCTTTGAATCTTCTTTATCATGCTAAGAGGAGCAGGAAAAAGCAAAAAATTTCAGAATTGCACCTTGCAATGCGGAGAAATTACAGTTTGTACATTTACAATATTCATTGATTTTTGCCATTGAAAAACGTCCAGAAATGATTGAAGCTACTGACTGAATGAAAGGAGCTGGCATCTCACTCTCTTTGAATCTTCTTTATCATGCTAAGAGGAGCAGGAAAAAGCAAAAAATTTCAGAATTGCACCTTGCAATGTGGAGAAATTACTGTTTGTGCATTTACAATATTCATTGATTTTTACCATTGAAAAACGTCCAGAAATGATTGAAGCTACTGACTGAATGAAAGTAGCTGGCATCTCACTCTCTTTGAATCTTCTTTATCATGCTAAGAGGAGCAGGAAAAAGCAAAAAATTTCAGACTTGCACCTTGCAATGCGGAGAAATTACTGTTTGTGCATTTACAATATTCATTGATTTTTGCCATTGAAAAACATCATGTTATTCATATACCAGAAATGTTTGAAGCTACTGACTGAATGAAAGGAGCTGGCATCTCACTCTCTTTGAATCTTCTTTATCATGCTAAGAGGAGCAGAAAAAAGCAAAAAATTTCAGACTTGCACCTTGCAATGCGGAGAAATTACTGTTTGTGCATTTACAATATTCATTGATTTTTGCCATTGAAAAACATCATGTTATTCATATACCAGAAATGTTTGAAGCTACTGACTGAATGAAAGGAGCTGGCATCTCACTCTCTTTGAATCTTCTTTATCATGCTAAGAGGAGCAGAAAAAAGCAAAAAATTTCAGACTTGCACCTTGCAATGCGGAGAAATTACTGTTTGTGCATTTACAATATTCATTGATTTTTGCCATTGAAAAACATCATGTTATTCATATACCAGAAATGTTTGAAGCTACTGACTGAATGAAAGGAGCTGGCATCTCACTCTCTTTGAATCTTCTTTATCATGCTAAGAGGAGCAGGAAAAAGCAAAAAATTTCAGAATTGCACCTTGCAATGCGGAGAAATTACTGTTTGTGCATTTACAATATTCATTGATTTTTGCCATTGAAAAACGTCCAGAAATGATTGAAGGTACTGACTGAATGAAAGGAGCTGGCATCTCACTCTCTTTGAATCTTCTTTATCATGCTAAGAGGAGCAGGAAAAAGCAAAAAATTTCAGAATTGCAACTTGCAATGCGGAGAAATTACTGTTTGTGCATTTACAATATTCATTGATTTTTGCCATTGAAAAACGTCCAGAAATGATTGAAGCTACTGACTGAATGAAAGGAGCTGGCATCTCACTCTCTTTGAATCTTCTTTATCATGCTAAGTGGAGCAGGAAAAAGCAAAAAATTTCAGAATTGCACCTTGCAATGCGGAGAAATTACAGTTTGTGCATTTACAATATTCATTGATTTTTGCCATTGAAAAACGTCCAGAAATGATTGAAGCTACTGACTGAATGAAAGGAGCTGGCATCTCACTCTCTTTGAATCTTCTTTATCATGCTAAGAGGAGCAGGAAAAAGCAAAAAATTTCAGAATTGCACCTTGCAATGCGGAGAAATTACTGTTTGTGCATTTACAATATTCGTTGATTTTTGCCATTGAAAAACGTCCAGAAATGATTGAAGCTACTGACTGAATGAAAGGAGCTGGCATCTCACTCTCTTTGAATCTTCTTTATCATGCTAAGAGGAGCAGGAAAAAGCAAAAAATTTCAGAATTGCACCTTGCAATGCGGAGAAATTACAGTTTGTGCATTTACAATATTCATTGATTTTTGCCATTGAAAAACGTCCAGAAATGATTGAAGCTACTGACTGAATGAAAGGAGCTGGCATCTCACTCTCTTTGAATCTTCTTTATCATGCTAAGAGGAGCAGGAAAAAGCAAAAAATTTCAGAATTGCACCTTGCAATGCGGAGAATTTACTGTTTGTGCATTTACAATATTCATTGATTTTTGCCATTGAAAAACATGTTATTCATATACCAGAAATGTTTGAAGCTCCTGACTGAATGAAAGGAGCTGGCACCTCACTCTCTTTGAATCTTCTTTATCATGCTAAGAGGAGCAGGAAAAAGCAAAAAATTTCAGAATTGCACCTTGCAATGCGGAGAAATTACTGTTTGTGCATTTACAATATTCATTGATTTTTGCCATTGAAAAACGTCCAGAAATGATTGAAGCTACTGACTGAATGAAAGGAGCTGGCATCTCACTCTCTTTGAATCTTCTTTATCATGCTAAGAGGAGCAGGAAAAAGCAAAAAATTTCAGAATTGCACCTTGCAATGCGGAGAAATTACTGTTTGTGCATTTACAATATTCATTGATTTTTGCCATTGAAAAATGTCCAGAAATGATTGAAGCTACTGACTGAATGAAAGGAGCTGGCATCTCACTCTCTTTGAATCTTCTTTATCATGCTAAGAGGAGCAGGAAAAAGCAAAAAATTTCAGAATTGCGCCTTGCAATGCGGAGAAATTACTGTTTGTGCATTTACAAAATTCATTGATTTTTGCCATTGAAAAACATCATGTTATTCATATACCAGAAATGATTGAAGCTACTGACTGAAGGAAAGGAGCTGGCATCTCACTCTCTTTGAATCTTCTTTATCATGCTAAGAGGAGCAGGAAAAAGCAAAAAATTTCAGAATTGCACCTTGCAATGCGGAGAATTTACTGTTTGTGCATTTACAATATTCATTGATTTTTGCCATTGAAAAACGTCCAGAAATTATTGAAGATACTGACTGAATGAAAGGAGCTGGCATCTCACTCTCTTTGAATCTTCTTTATCATGCTAAGAGGAGCAGGAAAAAGCAAAAAATTTCAGAATTGCACCTTGCAATGCGGAGAAATTACAGTTTGTGCATTTACAATATTCATTGATTTTTGCCATTGAAAAACGTCCAGAAATGATTGAAGCTACTGACTGAATGAAAGGAGCTGGCATCTCACTCTCTTTGAATCTTCTTTATCATGCTAAGAGGAGCAGGAAAAAGCAAAAAATTTCAGAATTGCACCTTGCAATGCGGAGAAATTACTGTTTGTGCATTTACAATATTCATTGATTTTTGCCATTGAAAAACGTCCAGAAATGATTGTAGCTACTGACTGAATGAAAGGAGCTGGCATCTCACTCTCTTTGAATCTTCTTTATCATGCTAAGAGGAGCAGGAAAAAGCAAAAAATTTCAGAATTGCACCTTGCAATGCGGAGAA
Source organism: Phyllobates terribilis (assembly GCF_046119375.1). Classification (NCBI taxonomy): domain Eukaryota; kingdom Metazoa; phylum Chordata; class Amphibia; order Anura; family Dendrobatidae; genus Phyllobates; species Phyllobates terribilis. Next base: position 126,752 of record NW_027364392.1, read on the forward strand.
ATTACTGTTTGTGCATTTACAATATTCATTGATTTTTGCCACTGAAAAATGTCCAGAAATGATTGAAGCTACTGACTGAATGAAAGGAGCTGGCATCTCACTCTCTTTGAATCTTCTTTATCATGCTAACAGGAGCAGGAAAAAGCAAAAAATTTCAGAATTGCGCCTTGCAATGCGGAGAAATTACTGTTTGTGCATTTACAAAATTCATTGATTTTTGCCATTGAAAAACATCATGTTATTCATATACCAGAAATGATTGAAGCTACTGACTGAAGGAAAGGAGCTGGCATCTCACTCTCTTTGAATCTTCTTTATCATGCTAAGAGGAGCAGGAAAAAGCAAAAAATTTCAGAATTGCACCTTGCAATGCGGAGAAATTACTGTTTGTGCATTTACAATATTCATTGATTTTTGCGATTGAAAAACCATGTTATTCATATACCAGAAATGATTGAAGCTACTGACTGAATGAAAGGAGCTGGCATCTCACTCTCTTTGAATCTTCTTTATCATGCTAAGAGGAGCAGGAAAAAGCAAAAAATTTCAGAATTGCACCTTGCAATGCGGAGAAATTACAGTTTGTGCATTTACAATATTCATTGATTTTTGCCATTGAAAAACGTCCAGAAATGATTGAAGCTACTGACTGAATGAAAGGAGCTGGCATCTCACTCTCTTTGAATCTTCTTTATCATGCTAAGAGGAGCAGGAAAAAGCAAAAAATTTCAGAATTGCACCTTGCAATGCGGAGAAATTACTGTTTGTGCATTTACAATATTCATTGATTTTTGCCATTGAAAAACGTCCAGAAATGATTGAAGGTACTGACTGAATGAAAGGAGCTGGCATCTCACTCTCTTTGAATCTTCTTTATCATGCTAAGAGGAGCAGGAAAAAGCAAAAAATTTCAGAATTGCACCTTGCAATGCGGAGAAATTACTGTTTGTGCATTTACAATATTCATTGATTTTTGCCATTGAAAAACGTCCAGAAATGATTGAAGCTACTGACTGAATGAAAGGAGCTGGCATCTCACTCTCTTTGAATCTTCTTTATCATGCTAAGAGGAGCAGGAAAAAGCAAAAAATTTCAGAATTGCACCTTGCAATGCGGAGAAATTACTGTTTGTGCATTTACAATATTCATTGATTTTTGCCATTGAAAAATGTCCAGAAATGATTGAAGCTACTGACTGAATGAAAGGAGCTGGCATCTCACTCTCTTTGAATCTTCTTTATCATGCTAAGAGGAGCAGGAAAAAGCAAAAAATTTCAGAATTGCGCCTTGCAATGCGGAGAAATTACTGTTTGTGCATTTACAAAATTCATTGATTTTTGCCATTGAAAAACATCATGTTATTCATATACCAGAAATGTTTGAAGCTACTGACTGAATGAAAGGAGCTGGCATCTCACTCTCTTTGAATCTTCTTTATCATGCTAAGAGGAGCAGAAAAAAGCAAAAAATTTCAGACTTGCACCTTGCAATGCGGAGAAATTACTGTTTGTGCATTTACAATATTCATTGATTTTTGCCATTGAAAAACATCATGTTATTCATATACCAGAAATGTTTGAAGCTACTGACTGAATGAAAGGAGCTGGCATCTCACTCTCTTTGAATCTTCTTTATCATGCTAAGAGGAGCAGGAAAAAGCAAAAAATTTCAGAATTGCACCTTGCAATGCGGAGAAATTACTGTTTGTGCATTTACAATATTCATTGATTTTTGCCATTGAAAAACGTCCAGAAATGATTGAAGGTACTGACTGAATGAAAGGAGCTGGCATCTCACTCTCTTTGAATCTTCTTTATCATGCTAAGAGGAGCAGGAAAAAGCAAAAAATTTCAGAATTGCAACTTGCAATGCGGAGAAATTACTGTTTGTGCATTTACAATATTCATTGATTTTTGCCATTGAAAAACGTCCAGAAATGATTGAAGCTACTGACTGAATGAAAGGAGCTGGCATCTCACTCTCTTTGAATCTTCTTTATCATGCTAAGTGGAGCAGGAAAAAGCAAAAAATTTCAGAATTGCACCTTGCAATGCGGAGAAATTACAGTTTGTGCATTTACAATATTCATTGATTTTTGCCATTGAAAAACGTCCAGAAATGATTGAAGCTACTGACTGAATGAAAGGAGCTGGCATCTCACTCTCTTTGAATCTTCTTTATCATGCTAAGAGGAGCAGGAAAAAGCAAAAAATTTCAGAATTGCACCTTGCAATGCGGAGAAATTACTGTTTGTGCATTTACAATATTCGTTGATTTTTGCCATTGAAAAACGTCCAGAAATGATTGAAGCTACTGACTGAATGAAAGGAGCTGGCATCTCACTCTCTTTGAATCTTCTTTATCATGCTAAGAGGAGCAGGAAAAAGCAAAAAATTTCAGAATTGCACCTTGCAATGCGGAGAAATTACAGTTTGTGCATTTACAATATTCATTGATTTTTGCCATTGAAAAACGTCCAGAAATGATTGAAGCTACTGACTGAATGAAAGGAGCTGGCATCTCACTCTCTTTGAATCTTCTTTATCATGCTAAGAGGAGCAGGAAAAAGCAAAAAATTTCAGAATTGCACCTTGCAATGCGGAGAATTTACTGTTTGTGCATTTACAATATTCATTGATTTTTGCCATTGAAAAACATGTTATTCATATACCAGAAATGTTTGAAGCTCCTGACTGAATGAAAGGAGCTGGCACCTCACTCTCTTTGAATCTTCTTTATCATGCTAAGAGGAGCAGGAAAAAGCAAAAAATTTCAGAATTGCACCTTGCAATGCGGAGAAATTACTGTTTGTGCATTTACAATATTCATTGATTTTTGCCATTGAAAAACGTCCAGAAATGATTGAAGCTACTGACTGAATGAAAGGAGCTGGCATCTCACTCTCTTTGAATCTTCTTTATCATGCTAAGAGGAGCAGGAAAAAGCAAAAAATTTCAGAATTGCACCTTGCAATGCGGAGAAATTACTGTTTGTGCATTTACAATATTCATTGATTTTTGCCATTGAAAAATGTCCAGAAATGATTGAAGCTACTGACTGAATGAAAGGAGCTGGCATCTCACTCTCTTTGAATCTTCTTTATCATGCTAAGAGGAGCAGGAAAAAGCAAAAAATTTCAGAATTGCGCCTTGCAATGCGGAGAAATTACTGTTTGTGCATTTACAAAATTCATTGATTTTTGCCATTGAAAAACATCATGTTATTCATATACCAGAAATGATTGAAGCTACTGACTGAAGGAAAGGAGCTGGCATCTCACTCTCTTTGAATCTTCTTTATCATGCTAAGAGGAGCAGGAAAAAGCAAAAAATTTCAGAATTGCACCTTGCAATGCGGAGAATTTACTGTTTGTGCATTTACAATATTCATTGATTTTTGCCATTGAAAAACGTCCAGAAATTATTGAAGATACTGACTGAATGAAAGGAGCTGGCATCTCACTCTCTTTGAATCTTCTTTATCATGCTAAGAGGAGCAGGAAAAAGCAAAAAATTTCAGAATTGCACCTTGCAATGCGGAGAAATTACAGTTTGTGCATTTACAATATTCATTGATTTTTGCCATTGAAAAACGTCCAGAAATGATTGAAGCTACTGACTGAATGAAAGGAGCTGGCATCTCACTCTCTTTGAATCTTCTTTATCATGCTAAGAGGAGCAGGAAAAAGCAAAAAATTTCAGAATTGCACCTTGCAATGCGGAGAAATTACTGTTTGTGCATTTACAATATTCATTGATTTTTGCCATTGAAAAACGTCCAGAAATGATTGTAGCTACTGACTGAATGAAAGGAGCTGGCATCTCACTCTCTTTGAATCTTCTTTATCATGCTAAGAGGAGCAGGAAAAAGCAAAAAATTTCAGAATTGCACCTTGCAATGCGGAGAAATTACTGTTTGTGCATTTACAATATTCATTGATTTTTGCCACTGAAAAATGTCCAGAAATGATTGAAGCTACTGACTGAATGAAAGGAGCTGGCATCTCACTCTCTTTGAATCTTCTTTATCATGCTAAGAGGAGCAGGAAAAAGCAAAAAATTTCAGAATTGCGCCTTGCAATGCGGAGAAATTACTGTTTGTGCATTTACAAAATTCATTGATTTTTGCCATTGAAAAACATCATGTTATTCATATACCAGAAATGATTGAAGCTACTGACTGAATGAAAGGAGCTGGCATCTCACTCTCTTTGAATCTTCTTTATCATGCTAAGAGGAGCAGGAAAAAGCAAAAAATTTCAGAATTGCACCTTGCAATGCGGAGAAATTACAGTTTGTGCATTTACAATATTCATTGATTTTTGCCATTGAAAAACGTCCAGAAATGATTGAAGCTACTGACTGAATGAAAGGAGCTGGCATCTCACTCTCTTTGAATCTTCTTTATCATGCTAAGAGGAGCAGGAAAAAGCAAAAAATTTCAGAATTGCACCTTGCAATGCGGAGAAATTACTGTTTGTGCATTTACAATATTCATTGATTTTTGCCATTGAAAAACGTCCAGAAATGATTGAAGGTACTGACTGAATGAAAGGAGCTGGCATCTCACTCTCTTTGAATCTTCTTTATCATGCTAAGAGGAGCAGGAAAAAGCAAAAAATTTCAGAATTGCACCTTGCAATGCGGAGAAATTACTGTTTGTGCATTTACAATATTCATTGATTTTTGCCATTGAAAAACGTCCAGAAATGATTGAAGCTACTGACTGAATGAAAGGAGCTGGCATCTCACTCTCTTTGAATCTTCTTTATCATGCTAAGAGGAGCAGGAAAAAGCAAAAAATTTCAGAATTGCACCTTGCAATGCGGAGAAATTACTGTTTGTGCATTTACAATATTCATTGATTTTTGCCATTGAAAAATGTCCAGAAATGATTGAAGCTACTGACTGAATGAAAGGAGCTGGCATCTCACTCTCTTTGAATCTTCTTTATCATGCTAAGAGGAGCAGGAAAAAGCAAAAAATTTCAGAATTGCGCCTTGCAATGCGGAGAAATTACTGTTTGTGCATTTACAAAATTCATTGATTTTTGCCATTGAAAAACATCATGTTATTCATATACCAGAAATGATTGAAGCTACTGACTGAAGGAAAGGATCTGGCATCTCACTCTCTTTGAATCTTCTTTATCATGCTTAGAGGAGCAGGAAAAAGCAAAAAATTTCAGAATTGCACCTTGCAATGCGGAGAAATTACTGTTTGTGCATTTACAATATTCATTGATTTTTGCCATTGAAAAACGTCCAGAAATGATTGAAGCTACTGACTGAATGAAAGGAGCTGGCATCTCACTCTCTTTGAATCTTCTTTATCATGCTAAGAGGAGCAGGAAAAAGCAAAAAATTTCAGAATTGCACCTTGCAATGCGGAGAAATTACTGTTTGTGCATTTACAATATTCATTGATTTTTGCTATTGAAAAACATCATGTTATTCATATACCAGAAATGATTGAAGCTACTGACTGAATGAAAGGAGCTGGCATCTCACTCTCTTTGAATCTTCTTTATCATGCTAAGAGGAGCAGGAAAAAGCAAAAAATTTCAGAATTGCACCTTGCAATGCGGAGAAATTACAGTTTGTGCATTTACAATATTCATTGATTTTTGCCATTGAAAAACGTCCAGAAATGATTGAAGCTACTGACTGAATGAAAGGAGCTGGCATCTCACTCTCTTTGAATCTTCTTTATCATGCTAAGAGGAGCAGGAAAAAGCAAAAAATTTCAGAATTGCACCTTGCAATGCGGAGAAATTACTGTTTGTGCATTTACAATATTCATTGATTTTTGCCATTGAAAAACGTCCAGAAATGATTGAAGGTACTGACTGAATGAAAGGAGCTGGCATCTCACTCTCTTTGAATCTTCTTTATCATGCTAAGAGGAGCAGGAAAAAGCAAAAAATTTCAGAATTGCGCCTTGCAATGCGGAGAAATTACTCTTTGTGCATTTACAAAATTCATTGATTTTTGCCATTGAAAAACATCATGTTATTCATATACCAGAAATGATTGAAGCTACTGACTGAAGGAAAGGATCTGGCATCTCACTCTCTTTGAATCTTCTTTATCATGCTAAGAGGAGCAGGAAAAAGCAAAAAATTTCAGAATTGCACCTTGCAATGCGGAGAAATTACTGTTTGTGCATTTACAATATTCATTGATTTTTGCCATTGAAAAACGTCCAGAAATGATTGAAGCTACTGACTGAATGAAAGTAGCTGGCATCTCACTCTCTTTGAATCTTCTTTATCATGCTAAGAGGAGCAGGAAAAAGCAAAAAATTTCAGAATTGCACCTTGCAATGCGGAGAAATTACTGTTTGTGCATTTACAATATTCATTGATTTTTGCCATTGAAAAACGTCCAGAAATGATTGAAGCTACTGACTGAATGAAAGGAGCTGGCATCTCACTCTCTTTGAATCTTCTTTATCATGCTAAGAGGAGCAGGAAAAAGCAAAAAATTTCAGAATTGCACCTTGCAATGCGGAGAAATTACTGTTTGTGCATTTACAATATTCATTGATTTTTGCCATTGAAAAATGTCCAGAAATGATTGAAGCTACTGACTGAATGAAAGGAGCTGGCATCTCACTCTCTTTGAATCTTCTTTATCATGCTAAGAGGAGCAGGAAAAAGCAAAAAATTTCAGAATTGCGCCTTGCAATGCGGAGAAATTACTGTTTGTGCATTTACAAAATTCATTGATTTTTGCCATTGAAAAACATCATGTTATTCATATACCAGAAATGATTGAAGCTACTGACTGAAGGAAAGGATCTGGCATCTCACTCTCTTTGAATCTTCTTTATCATGCTAAGAGGAGCAGGAAAAAGCAAAAAATTTCAGAATTGCACCTTGCAATGCAGAGAAATTACTGTTTGTGCATTTACAATATTCATTGATTTTTGTCATTGAAAAACGTCCAGAAATGATTGAAGCTACTGACTGAATGAAAGGAGCTGGCACCTCACTCTCTTTGAATCTTCTTTATCATGCTAAGAGGAGCAGGAAAAAGCAAAAAATTTCAGAATTGCACCTTGCAATGCGGAGAAATTACTGTTTGTGCATTTACAATATTCATTGATTTTTGCCATTGAAAAACGTCCAGAAATGATTGAAGCTACTGACTGAAAGAAAGGAGCTGGCATCTCACTCTCTTTGAATCTTCTTTATCATGCTAAGAGGAGCAGGAAAAAGCAAAAAATTTCAGAATTGCACCTTGCAATGCGGAGAAATTACTGTTTGTGCATTTACAATATTCATTGATTTTTGCCATTGAAAAATGTCCAGAAATGATTGAAGCTACTGACTGAATGAAAGGAGCTGGCATCTCACTCTCTTTGAATCTTCTTTATCATGCTAAGAGGAGCAGGAAAAAGCAAAAAATTTCAGAATTGCGCCTTGCAATGCGGAGAAATTACTGTTTGTGCATTTACAAATTTCATTGATTTTTGCCATTGAAAAACATCATGTTATTCATATACCAGAAATGATTGAAGCTACTGACTGAAGGAAAGGAGCTGGCATCTCACTCTCTTTGAATCTTCTTTATCATGCTAAGAGGAGCAGGAAAAAGCAAAAAATTTCAGAATTGCAACTTGCAATGCGGAGAATTTACTGTTTGTGCATTTACAATATTCATTGATTTTTGCCATTGAAAAACGTCCAGAAATGATTGAAGCTACTGACTGAATGAAAGGAGCTGGCATCTCACTCTCTTTGAATCTTCTTTATCATGCTAAGAGGAGCAGGAAAAAGCAAAAAATTTCAGAATTGCACCTTGCAATGCGGAGAAATTACAGTTTGTGCATTTACAATATTCATTGATTTTTGCCATTGAAAAACGTCCAGAAATGATTGAAGCTACTGACTGAATGAAAGGAGCTGGCATCTCACTCTCTTTGAATCTTCTTTATCATGCTAAGAGGAGCAGGAAAAAGCAAAAACTTTCAGAATTGCACCTTGCAATGCGGAGAAATTACTGTTTGTGCATTTACAATATTCGTTGATTTTTGCCATTGAAAAACGTCCAGAAATGATTGAAGCTACTGACTGAATGAAAGGAGCTGGCATCTCACTCTCTTTAAATCTTCTTTATCATGCTAAGAGGAGCAGGAAAAAGCAAAAAATTTCAGAATTGCACCTTGCAATGCGGAGAAATTACAGTTTGTGCATTTACAATATTCATTGATTTTTGCCATTGAAAAACGTCCAGAAATGATTGAAGCTACTGACTGAATGAAAGGAGCTGGCATCTCACTCTCTTTGAATCTTCTTTATCATGCTAAGAGGAGCAGGAAAAAGCAAAAAATTTCAGAATTGCACCTTGCAATGCGGAGAAATTACTGTTTGTGCATTTACAATATTCATTGATTTTTGCCATTGAAAAACATGTTATTCATATACCAGAAATGTTTGAAGCTCCTGACTGAATGAAAGGAGCTGGCACCTCACTCTCTTTGAATCTTCTTTATCATGCTAAGAGGAGCAGGAAAAAGCAAAAAATTTCAGAATTGCACCTTGCAATGCGGAGAAATTACTGTTTGTGCATTTACAATATTCATTGATTTTTGCCATTGAAAAACGTCCAGAAATGATTGTAGCTACTGACTGAATGAAAGGAGCTGGCATCTCACTCTCTTTGAATCTTCTTTATCATGCTAAGAGGAGCAGGAAAAAGCAAAAAATTTCAGAATTGCACCTTGCAATGCGGAGAAATTACTGTTTGTGCATTTACAATATTCATTGATTTTTGCCACTGAAAAATGTCCAGAAATGATTGAAGCTACTGACTGAATGAAAGGAGCTGGCATCTCACTCTCTTTGAATCTTCTTTATCATGCTAAGAGGAGCAGGAAAAAGCAAAAAATTTCAGAATTGCGCCTTGCAATGCGGAGAAATTACTGTTTGTGCATTTACAAAATTCATTGATTTTTGCCATTGAAAAACATCATGTTATTCATATACCAGAAATGATTGAAGCTACTGACTGAAGGAAAGGAGCTGGCATCTCACTCTCTTTGAATCTTCTTTATCATGCTAAGAGGAGCAGGAAAAAGCAAAAAATTTCAGAATTGCACCTTGCAATGCGGAGAAATTACTGTTTGTGCATTTACAATATTCATTGATTTTTGCGATTGAAAAACCATGTTATTCATATACCAGAAATGATTGAAGCTACTGACTGAATGAAAGGAGCTGGCATCTCACTCTCTTTGAATCTTCTTTATCATGCTAAGAGGAGCAGGAAAAAGCAAAAAATTTCAGAATTGCACCTTGCAATGCGGAGAAATTACAGTTTGTGCATTTACAATATTCATTGATTTTTGCCATTGAAAAACGTCCAGAAATGATTGAAGCTACTGACTGAATGAAAGGAGCTGGCATCTCACTCTCTTTGAATCTTCTTTATCATGCTAAGAGGAGCAGGAAAAAGCAAAAAATTTCAGAATTGCACCTTGCAATGCGGAGAAATTACTGTTTGTGCATTTACAATATTCATTGATTTTTGCCATTGAAAAACGTCCAGAAATGATTGAAGGTACTGACTGAATGAAAGGAGCTGGCATCTCACTCTCTTTGAATCTTCTTTATCATGCTAAGAGGAGCAGGAAAAAGCAAAAAATTTCAGAATTGCACCTTGCAATGCGGAGAAATTACTGTTTGTGCATTTACAATATTCATTGATTTTTGCCATTGAAAAACGTCCAGAAATGATTGAAGCTACTGACTGAATGAAAGGAGCTGGCATCTCACTCTCTTTGAATCTTCTTTATCATGCTAAGAGGAGCAGGAAAAAGCAAAAAATTTCAGAATTGCACCTTGCAATGCGGAGAAATTACTGTTTGTGCATTTACAATATTCATTGATTTTTGCCATTGAAAAATGTCCAGAAATGATTGAAGCTACTGACTGAATGAAAGGAGCTGGCATCTCACTCTCTTTGAATCTTCTTTATCATGCTAAGAGGAGCAGGAAAAAGCAAAAAATTTCAGAATTGCGCCTTGCAATGCGGAGAAATTACTGTTTGTGCATTTACAAAATTCATTGATTTTTGCCATTGAAAAACATCATGTTATTCATATACCAGAAATGATTGAAGCTACTGACTGAAGGAAAGGATCTGGCATCTCACTCTCTTTGAATCTTCTTTATCATGCTTAGAGGAGCAGGAAAAAGCAAAAAATTTCAGAATTGCACCTTGCAATGCGGAGAAATTACTGTTTGTGCATTTACAATATTCATTGATTTTTGCCATTGAAAAACGTCCAGAAATGATTGAAGCTACTGACTGAATGAAAGGAGCTGGCATCTCACTCTCTTTGAATCTTCTTTATCATGCTAAGAGGAGCAGGAAAAAGCAAAAAATTTCAGAATTGCACCTTGCAATGCGGAGAAATTACTGTTTGTGCATTTACAATATTCATTGATTTTTGCTATTGAAAAACATCATGTTATTCATATACCAGAAATGATTGAAGCTACTGACTGAATGAAAGGAGCTGGCATCTCACTCTCTTTGAATCTTCTTTATCATGCTAAGAGGAGCAGGAAAAAGCAAAAAATTTCAGAATTGCACCTTGCAATGCGGAGAAATTACAGTTTGTGCATTTACAATATTCATTGATTTTTGCCATTGAAAAACGTCCAGAAATGATTGAAGCTACTGACTGAATGAAAGGAGCTGGCATCTCACTCTCTTTGAATCTTCTTTATCATGCTAAGAGGAGCAGGAAAAAGCAAAAAATTTCAGAATTGCGCCTTGCAATGCGGAGAAATTACTCTTTGTGCATTTACAAAATTCATTGATTTTTGCCATTGAAAAACATCATGTTATTCATATACCAGAAATGATTGAAGCTACTGACTGAAGGAAAGGATCTGGCATCTCACTCTCTTTGAATCTTCTTTATCATGCTAAGAGGAGCAGGAAAAAGCAAAAAATTTCAGAATTGCACCTTGCAATGCGGAGAAATTACTGTTTGTGCATTTACAATATTCATTGATTTTTGCCATTGAAAAACGTCCAGAAATGATTGAAGCTACTGACTGAATGAAAGGAGCTGGCATCTCACTCTCTTTGAATCTTCTTTATCATGCTAAGAGGAGCAGGAAAAAGCAAAAAATTTCAGAATTGCACCTTGCAATGCGGAGAAATTACTGTTTGTGCATTTACAATATTCATTGATTTTTGCCATTGAAAAACGTCCAGAAATGATTGAAGCTACTGACTGAATGAAAGGAGCTGGCATCTCACTCTCTTTGAATCTTCTTTATCATGCTAAGAGGAGCAGGAAAAAGCAAAAAATTTCAGAATTGCACCTTGCAATGCGGAGAAATTACTGTTTGTGCATTTACAATATTCATTGATTTTTGCCATTGAAAAATGTCCAGAAATGATTGAAGCTACTGACTGAATGAAAGGAGCTGGCATCTCACTCTCTTTGAATCTTCTTTATCATGCTAAGAGGAGCAGGAAAAAGCAAAAAATTTCAGAATTGCGCCTTGCAATGCGGAGAAATTACTGTTTGTGCATTTACAAAATTCATTGATTTTTGCCATTGAAAAACATCATGTTATTCATATACCAGAAATGATTGAAGCTACTGACTGAAGGAAAGGATCTGGCATCTCACTCTCTTTGAATCTTCTTTATCATGCTAAGAGGAGCAGGAAAAAGCAAAAAATTTCAGAATTGCACCTTGCAATGCAGAGAAATTACTGTTTGTGCATTTACAATATTCATTGATTTTTGTCATTGAAAAACGTCCAGAAATGATTGAAGCTACTGACTGAATGAAAGGAGCTGGCATCTCACTCTCTTTGAATCTTCTTTATCATGCTAAGAGGAGCAGGAAAAAGCAAAAAATTTCAGAATTGCACCTTGCAATGCGGAGAAATTACTGTTTGTGCATTTACAATATTCATTGATTTTTGCCATTGAAAAATGTCCAGAAATGATTGAAGCTACTGACTGAATGAAAGGAGCTGGCATCTCACTCTCTTTGAATCTTCTTTATCATGCTAAGAGGAGCAGGAAAAAGCAAAAAATTTCAGAATTGCACATTGCAATGCGGAGAAATTACTGTTTGTGCATTTACAATATTCATTGATTTTTGCCATTGAAAAACGTCCAGAAATGATTGAAGCTACTGACTGAATGAAAGGAGCTGGCATCTCACTCTCTTTGAATCTTCTTTATCATGCTAAGAGGAGCAGGAAAAAGCAAAAAATTTCAGAATTGCACCTTGCAATGCGGAGAAATTACTGTTTGTGCATTTACAATATTCATTGATTTTTGCCATTGAAAAACGTCCAGAAATGATTGAAGCTACTGACTGAATGAAAGGAGCTGGCATCTCACTCTCTTTGAATCTTCTTTATCATGCTAAGAGGAGCAGGAAAAAGCAAAAAATTTCAGAATTGCACCTTGCAATGCGGAGAAATTACTGTTTGTGCATTTACAATATTCATTGATTTTTGCCATTGAAAAATGTCCAGAAATGATTGAAGCTACTGACTGAATGAAAGGAGCTGGCATCTCACTCTCTTTGAATTTCTTTATCATGCTAAGAGGAGCAGGAAAAAGCAAAAAATTTCAGAATTGCGCCTTGCAATGCGGAGAAATTACTGTTTGTGCATTTACAAAATTCATTGATTTTTGCCATTGAAAAACATCATGTTATTCATATACCAGAAATGATTGAAGCTACTGACTGAAGGAAAGGATCTGGCATCTCACTCTCTTTGAATCTTCTTTATCATGCTAAGAGGAGCAGGAAAAAGCAAAAAATTTCAGAATTGCACCTTGCAATGCGGAGAAATTACTGTTTGTGCATTTACAATATTCATTGATTTTTGCCATTGAAAAACGTCCAGAAATGATTGAAGCTACTGACTGAATGAAAGGAGCTGGCATCTCACTCTCTTTGAATCTTCTTTATCATGCTAAGAGGAGCAGGAAAAAGCAAAAAAATTCAGAATTGCACCTTGCAATGCGGAGAAATTACTGTTTGTGCATTTACAATATTCATTGATTTTTGCCATTGAAAAACGTCCAGAAATGATTGAAGCTACTGACTGAATGAAAGGAGCTGGCATCTCACTCTCTTTGAATCTTCTTTATCATGCTAAGAGGAGCAGGAAAAAGCAAAAAATTTCAGAATTGCACTTTGCAATGCGGAGAAATTACTGTTTGTGCATTTACAATATTCATTGATTTTTGCCATTGAAAAATGTCCAGAAATGATTGAAGCTACTGACTGAATGAAAGGAGCTGGCATCTCACTCTCTTTGAATCTTCTTTATCATGCTAAGAGGAGCAGGAAAAAGCAAAAAATTTCAGAATTGCGCCTTGCAATGCGGAGAAATTACTGTTTGTGCATTTACAAAATTCATTGATTTTTGCCATTGAAAAACATCATGTTATTCATATACCAGAAATGATTGAAGCTACTGACTGAAGGAAAGGATCTGGCATCTCACTCTCTTTGAATCTTCTTTATCATGCTAAGAGGAGCAGGAAAAAGCAAAAAATTTCAGAATTGCACCTTGCAATGCGGAGAAATTACTGTTTGTGCATTTACAATATTCATTGATTTTTGCCATTGAAAAACGTCCAGAAATGATTGAAGCTACTGACTGAATGAAAGGAGCTGGCATCTCACTCTCTTTGAATCTTCTTTATCATGCTAAGAGGAGCAGGAAAAAGCGAAAAATTTCAGAATTGCACCTTGCAATGCGGAGAAATTACTGTTTGTGCATTTACAATATTCATTGATTTTTGCGATTGAAAAACATCATGTTATTCATATACCAGAAATGATTGAAGCTACTGACTGAATGAAAGGAGCTGGCATCTCACTCTCTTTGAATCTTCTTTATCATGCTAAGAGGAGCAGGAAAAAGTAAAAAATTTCAGAATTGCACCTTGCAATGCGGAGAAATTACTGTTTGTGCATTTACAATATTCAATGATTTTTGCCATTGAAAAACATCCAGAAATGATTGAAGCTACTGACTGAATGAAAGGAGCTGGCATCTCACTCTCTTTGAATCTTCTTTATCATGCTAAGAGGAGCAGGAAAAAGCAAAAAATTTCAGAATTGCACCTTGCACTGCAGAGAAATTACTGTTTGTGCATTTACAATATTCATTGATTTTTGTCATTGAAAAACGTCCAGAAATGATTGAAGCTACTGACTGAATGAAAGGAGCTGGCATCTCACTCTCTTTGAATCTTCTTTATCATGCTAAGAGGAGCAGGAAAAAGCAAAAAATTTCAGAATTGCACCTTGCAATGCGGAGAAATTACTGTTTGTGCATTTACAATATTCATTGATTTTTGCCATTGAAAAATGTCCAGAAATGATTGAAGCTACTGACTGAATGAAAGGAGCTGGCATCTCACTCTCTTTGAATCTTCTTTATCATGCTAAGAGGAGCAGGAAAAAGCAAAAAATTTCAGAATTGCACATTGCAATGCGGAGAAATTACTGTTTGTGCATTTACAATATTCATTGATTTTTGCCATTGAAAAACGTCCAGAAATGATTGAAGCTACTGACTGAATGAAAGGAGCTGGCATCTCACTCTCTTTGAATCTTCTTTATCATGCTAAGAGGAGCAGGAAAAAGCAAAAAATTTCAGAATTGCACCTTGCAATGCGGAGAAATTACTGTTTGTGCATTTACAATATTCATTGATTTTTGCCATTGAAAAACGTCCAGAAATGATTGAAGCTACTGACTGAATGAAAGGAGCTGGCATCTCACTCTCTTTGAATCTTCTTTATCATGCTAAGAGGAGCAGGAAAAAGCAAAAAATTTCAGAATTGCACCTTGCAATGCGGAGAAATTACTGTTTGTGCATTTACAATATTCATTGATTTTTGCCATTGAAAAATGTCCAGAAATGATTGAAGCTACTGACTGAATGAAAGGAGCTGGCATCTCACTCTCTTTGAATCTTCTTTATCATGCTAAGAGGAGCAGGAAAAAGCAAAAAATTTCAGAATTGCGCCTTGCAATGCGGAGAAATTACTGTTTGTGCATTTACAAAATTCATTGATTTTTGCCATTGAAAAACATCATGTTATTCATATACCAGAAATGATTGAAGCTACTGACTGAAGGAAAGGATCTGGCATCTCACTCTCATTGAATCTTCTTTATCATGCTAAGAGGAGCAGGAAAAAGCAAAAAATTTCAGAATTGCACCTTGCAATGCGGAGAAATTACTGTTTGTGCATTTACAATATTCATTGATTTTTGCCATTGAAAAACGTCCAGAAATGATTGAAGCTACTGACTGAATGAAAGGAGCTGGCATCTCACTCTCTTTGAATCTTCTTTATCATGCTAAGAGGAGCAGGAAAAAGCAAAAAATTTCAGAATTGCACCTTGCAATGCGGAGAAATTACTGTTTGTGCATTTACAATATTCATTGATTTTTGCCATTGAAAAACGTCCAGAAATGATTGAAGCTACTGACTGAATGAAAGGAGCTGGCATCTCACTCTCTTTGAATCTTCTTTATCATGCTAAGAGGAGCAGGAAAAAGCAAAAAATTTCAGAATTGCACCTTGCAATGCGGAGAAATTACTGTTTGTGCATTTACAATATTCATTGATTTTTGCCATTGAAAAATGTCCAGAAATGATTGAAGCTACTGACTGAATGAAAGGAGCTGGCATCTCACTCTCTTTGAATCTTCTTTATCATGCTAAGAGGAGCAGGAAAAAGCAAAAAATTTCAGAATTGCGCCTTGCAATGCGGAGAAATTACTGTTTGTGCATTTACAAAATTCATTGATTTTTGCCATTGAAAAACATCATGTTATTCATATACCAGAAATGATTGAAGCTACTGACTGAAGGAAAGGATCTGGCATCTCACTCTCTTTGAATCTTCTTTATCATGCTAAGAGGAGCAGGAAAAAGCAAAAAATTTCAGAATTGCACCTTGCAATGCGGAGAAATTACTGTTTGTGCATTTACAATATTCATTGATTTTTGCCATTGAAAAACGTCCAGAAATGATTGAAGCTACTGACTGAATGAAAGGAGCTGGCATCTCACTCTCTTTGAATCTTCTTTATCATGCTAAGAGGAGCAGGAAAAAGCAAAAAATTTCAGAATTGCACCTTGCAATGCGGAGAAATTACTGTTTGTGCATTTACAATATTCATTGATTTTTGCGATTGAAAAACATCATGTTATTCATATACCAGAAATGATTGAAGCTACTGACTGAATGAAAGGAGCTGGCATCTCACTCTCTTTGAATCTTCTTTATCATGCTAAGAGGAGCAGGAAAAAGTAAAAAATTTCAGAATTGCACCTTGCAATGCGGAGAAATTACTGTTTGTGCATTTACAATATTCAATGATTTTTGCCATTGAAAAACGTCCAGAAATGGTTGAAGCTACTGACTGAATGAAAGGAGCTGGCATCTCACTCTCTTTGAATCTTGTTTACCATGCTAAGAGGAGCAGGAAAAAGCAAAAAATTTCAGAATTGCACCTTGCAATGCGGAGAAATTACTGTTTGTGCATTTACAATATTCATTGATTTTTGCCATTGAAAAACGTCCAGAAATGATTGAAGCTACTGACTGAATGAAAGGAGCTGGCATCTCACTCTCTTTGAATCTTCTTTATCATGCTAAGAGGAGCAGGAAAAAGCAAAAAATTTCAGAATTGCACCTTGCAATGCGGAGAAATTACTGTTTGTGCATTTACAATATTAATTGATTTTTGCTATTGAAAAACATCATGTTATTCATATACCAGAAATGATTGAAGCTACTGACTGAATGAAAGGAGCTGGCATCTCACTCTCTTTGAATCTTCTTTATCATGCTAAGAGGAGCAGGAAAAAGCAAAAAATTTCAGAATTGCACCTTGCAATGCGGAGAAATTACAGTTTGTGCATTTACAATATTCATTGATTTTTGCCATTGAAAAACGTCCAGAAATGATTGAAGCTACTGACTGAATGAAAGGAGCTGGCATCTCACTCTCTTTGAATCTTCTTTATCATGCTAAGAGGAGCAGGAAAAAGCAAAAAATTTCAGAATTGCACCTTGCAATGCGGAGAAATTACTGTTTGTGCATTTACAATATTCATTGATTTTTGCCATTGAAAAATGTCCAGAAATGATTGAAGCTACTGACTGAATGAAAGGAGCTGGCATCTCACTCTCTTTGAATCTTCTTTATCATGCTAAGAGGAGCAGGAAAAAGCAAAAAATTTCAGAATTGCGCCTTGCAATGCGGAGAAATTACTGTTTGTGCATTTACAAAATTCATTGATTTTTGCCATTGAAAAACATCATGTTATTCATATACCAGAAATGATTGAAGCTACTGACTGAAGGAAAGGATCTGGCATCTCACTCTCTTTGAATCTTCTTTATCATGCTAAGAGGAGCAGGAAAAAGCAAAAAATTTCAGAATTGCACCTTGCAATGCGGAGAAATTACTGTTTGTGCATTTACAATATTCATTGATTTTTGCCATTGAAAAACGTCCAGAAATGATTGAAGCTACTGACTGAATGAAAGGAGCTGGCATCTCACTCTCTTTGAATCTTCTTTATCATGCTAAGAGGAGCAGGAAAAAGCAAAAAATTTCAGAATTGCACCTTGCAATGCGGAGAAATTACTGTTTGTGCATTTACAATATTCATTGATTTTTGCGATTGAAAAACATCATGTTATTCATATACCAGAAATGATTGAAGCTACTGACTGAATGAAAGGAGCTGGCATCTCACTCTCTTTGAATCTTCTTTATCATGCTAAGAGGAGCAGGAAAAAGTAAAAAATTTCAGAATTGCACCTTGCAATGCGGAGAAATTACTGTTTGTGCATTTACAATATTCAATGATTTTTGCCATTGAAAAACGTCCAGAAATGGTTGAAGCTACTGACTGAATGAAAGGAGCTGGCATCTCACTCTCTTTGAATCTTGTTTACCATGCTAAGAGGAGCAGGAAAAAGCAAAAAATTTCAGAATTGCACCTTGCAATGCGGAGAAATTACTGTTTGTGCATTTACAATATTCATTGATTTTTGCCATTGAAAAACGTCCAGAAATGATTGAAGCTACTGACTGAATGAAAGGAGCTGGCATCTCACTCTCTTTGAATCTTCTTTATCATGCTAAGAGGAGCAGGAAAAAGCAAAAAATTTCAGAATTGCACCTTGCAATGCGGAGAAATTACTGTTTGTGCATTTACAATATTAATTGATTTTTGCTATTGAAAAACATCATGTTATTCATATACCAGAAATGATTGAAGCTACTGACTGAATGAAAGGAGCTGGCATCTCACTCTCTTTGAATCTTCTTTATCATGCTAAGAGGAGCAGGAAAAAGCAAAAAATTTCAGAATTGCACCTTGCAATGCGGAGAAATTACAGTTTGTGCATTTACAATATTCATTGATTTTTGCCATTGAAAAACGTCCAGAAATGATTGAAGCTACTGACTGAATGAAAGGAGCTGGCATCTCACTCTCTTTGAATCTTCTTTATCATGCTAAGAGGAGCAGGAAAAAGCAAAAAATTTCAGAATTGCACCTTGCAATGCGGAGAAATTACTGTTTGTGCATTTACAATATTCATTGATTTTTGCCATTGAAAAACGTCCAGAAATGATTGAAGGTACTGACTGAATGAAAGGAGCTGGCATCTCGCTCTCTTTGAATCTTCTTTATCATGCTAAGAGGAGCAGGAAAAAGCAAAAAATTTCAGAATTGCACCTTGCAATGCGGAGAAATTACTGTTTGTACATTTACAATATTCATTGATTTTTGCCATTGAAAAACGTCCAGAAATGATTGAAGCTACTGACTGAATGAAAGGAGCTGGCATCTCACTCTCTTTGAATCTTCTTTATCATGCTAAGAGGAGCAGGAAAAAGCAAAAAATTTCAGAATTGCACCTTGCAATGCGGAGAAATTACTGTTTGTGCATTTACAATATTCATTGATTTTTGCCATTGAAAAATGTCCAGAAATGATTGAAGCTACTGACTGAATGAAAGGAGCTGGCATCTCACTCTCTTTGAATCTTCTTTATCATGCTAAGAGGAGCAGGAAAAAGCAAAAAATTTCAGAATTGCGCCTTGCAATGCGGAGAAATTACTGTTTGTGCATTTACAAAATTCATTGATTTTTGCCATTGAAAAACATCATGTTATTCATATACCAGAAATGATTGAAGCTACTGACTGAAGGAAAGGATATGGCATCTCACTCTCTTTGAATCTTCTTTATCATGCTTAGAGGAGCAGGAAAAAGCAAAAAATTTCAGAATTGCACCTTGCAATGCGGAGAAATTACTGTTTGTGCATTTACAATATTCATTGATTTTTGCCATTGAAAAACGTCCAGAAATGATTGAAGCTACTGACTGAATGAAAGGAGCTGGCATCTCACTCTCTTTGAATCTTCTTTATCATGCTAAGAGGAGCAGGAAAAAGCAAAAAATTTCAGAATTGCACCTTGCAATGCGGAGAAATTACTGTTTGTGCATTTACAATATTCATTGATTTTTGCGATTGAAAAACATCATGTTATTCATATACCAGAAATGATTGAAGCTACTGACTGAATGAAAGGAGCTGGCATCTCACTCTCTTTGAATCTTCTTTATCATGCTAAGAGGAGCAGGAAAAAGTAAAAAATTTCAGAATTGCACCTTGCAATGCGGAGAAATTACTGTTTGTGCATTTACAATATTCATTGATTTTTGCCATTGAAAAACGTCCAGAAATGATTGAAGCTACTGACTGAATGAAAGGAGCTGGCATCTCACTCTCTTTGAATCTTCTTTATCATGCTAAGAGGAGCAGGAAAAAGCAAAAAATTTCAGAATTGCACCTTGCAATGCGGAGAAATTACTGTTTGTGCATTTACAATATTCATTGATTTTTGCTATTGAAAAACATCATGTTATTCATATACCAGAAATGATTGAAGCTACTGACTGAATGAAAGGAGCTGGCATCTCACTCTCTTTGAATCTTCCTTATCATGCTAAGAGGAGCAGGAAAAAGCAAAAAATTTCAGAATTGCACCTTGCAATGCGGAGAAATTACAGTTTGTGCATTTACAATATTCATTGATTTTTGCCATTGAAAAACGTCCAGAAATGATTGAAGCTACTGACTGAATGAAAGGAGCTGGCATCTCACTCTCTTTGAATCTTCTTTATCATGCTAAGAGGAGCAGGAAAAATCAAAAAATTTCAGAATTGCACCTTGCAATGCGGAGAAATTACTGTTTGTGCATTTACAATATTCATTGATTTTTGCCATTGAAAAAGGTCCAGAAATAATTGAAGGTACTGACTGAATGAAAGGAGCTGGCATCTCACTCTCTTTGAATCTTCTTTATCATGCTAAGAGGAGCAGGAAAAAGCAAAAAATTTCAGAATTGCACCTTGCAATGCGGAGAAATTACTGTTTGTGCATTTACAATATTCATTGATTTTTGCCATTGAAAAACGTCCAGAAATGATTGAAGCTACTGACTGAATGAAAGGAGCTGGCATCTCACTCTCTTTGAATTTTCTTTATCATGCTAAGAGGAGCAGGAAAAAGCAAAGAATTTCAGAATTGCACCTTGCAATGCGGAGAAATGACTGTTTGTGCATTTACAATATTCATTGATTTTTGCCATTGAAAAATGTCCAGAAATGATTGAAGCTACTGACTGAATGAAAGGATCTGGCATCTCACTCTCTTTGAATCTTCTTTATCATGCTTAGAGGAGCAGGAAAAAGCAAAAAATTTCAGAATTGCACCTTGCAATGCGGAGAAATTACTGTTTGTGCATTTACAATATTCATTGATTTTTGCCATTGAAAAACGTCCAGAAATGATTGAAGCTACTGACTGAATGAAAGGAGCTGGCATCTCACTCTCTTTGAATCTTCTTTATCATGCTAAGAGGAGCAGGAAAAAGCAAAAAATTTCAGAATTGCACCTTGCAATGCGGAGAAATTACTGTTTGTGCATTTACAATATTCATTGATTTTTGCGATTGAAAAACATCATGTTATTCATATACCAGAAATGATTGAAGCTACTGACTGAATGAAAGGAGCTGGCATCTCACTCTCTTTGAATCTTCTTTATCATGCTAAGAGGAGCAGGAAAAAGTAAAAAATTTCAGAATTGCACCTTGCAATGCGGAGAAATTACTGTTTGTGCATTTACAATATTCAATGATTTTTGCCATTGAAAAACGTCCAGAAATGATTGAAGCTACTGACTGAATGAAAGGAGCTGGCATCTCACTCTCTTTGAATCTTGTTTATCATGCTAAGAGGAGCAGGAAAAAGCAAAAAATTTCAGAATTGCACCTTGCAATGCGGAGAAATTACTGTTTGTGCATTTACAATATTCATTGATTTTTGCCATTGAAAAACGTCCAGAAATGATTGAAGCTGCTGACTGAATGAAAGGAGCTGGCATCTCACTCTCTTTGAATCTTCTTTATCATGCTAAGAGGAGCAGGAAAAAGCAAAAAATTTCAGAATTGCACCTTGCAATGCGGAGAAATTACTGTTTGTGCATTTACAATATTCATTGATTTTTGCCATTGAAAAACATCATGTTATTCATATACCAGAAATGATTGAAGCTACTGACTGAATGAAAGGAGCTGGCATCTCACTCTCTTTGAATCTTCTTTATCATGCTAAGAGGAGCAGGAAAAAGTAAAAAATTTCAGAATTGCACCTTGCAATGCGGAGAAATTACTGTTTGTGCATTTATAATATTCAATGATTTTTGCCATTGAAAAACGTCCAGAAATGATTGAAGCTACTGACTGAACGAAAGGAGCTGGCATCTCACTCTCTTTGAATCTTCTTTATCATGCTAAGAGGAGCAGGAAAAAGCAAAAAATTTCAGAATTGCACCTTGCAATGCGGAGAAATTACTGTTTGTGCATTTACAATATTCATTGATTTTTGCCATTGAAAAACATCATGTTATTCATGTACCAGAAATGTTTGAAGCTACTGACTGAATGAAAGGAGCTGGCATCTCACTCTCTTTGAATCTTCTTTATCATGCTAAGAGGAGCAGGAAAAAGCAAAAAATTTCAGAATTGCATCTTGCAATGCGGAGAAATTACTGTTTGTGCATTTACAATATTCATTGATTTTTGCCATTGAAAAACGTCCAGAAATGATTGAAGCTACTGACTGAATGAAAGGAGCTGGCATCTCACTCTCTTTGAATCTTCTTTATCATGCTAAGAGGAGCAGGAAAAAGCAAAAAATTTCAGAATTGCACCTTGCAATGCGGAGAAATTACTGTTTGTGCATTTACAATATTCATTGATTTTTGCCATTGAAAAATGTCCAGAAATGATTGAAGCTACTGACTGAATGAAAGGAGCTGGCATCTCACTCTCTTTGAATCTTCTTTATCATGCTAAGAGGAGCAGGAAAAAGCAAAAAATTTCAGAATTGCGCCTTGCAATGCGGAGAAATTACTGTTTGTGCATTTACAAAATTCATTGATTTTTGCCATTGAAAAACATCATGTTATTCATATACCAGAAATGATTGAAGCTAGTGACTGAAGGAAAGGATCTGGCATCTCACTCTCTTTGAATCTTCTTTATCATGCTAAGAGGAGCAGGAAAAAGCAAAAAATTTCAGAATTGCACCTTGCAATGCGGAGAAATTACTGTTTGTGCATTTACAATATTCATTGATTTTTGCCATTGAAAAACGTCCAGAAATGATTGAAGCTACTGACTGAATGAAAGGAGCTGGCATCTCACTCTCTTTGAATCTTCTTTATCATGCTAAGAGGAGCAGGAAAAAGCAAAAAATTTCAGAATTGCACCTTGCAATTCGGAGAAATTACTGTTTGTGCATTTACAATATTCATTGATTTTTGCCATTGAAAAACGTCCAGAAATGATTGAAGCTACTGACTGAATGAAAGGAGCTGGCATCTCACTCTCTTTGAATCTTCTTTATCATGCTAAGAGGAGCAGGAAAAAGCAAAAAATTTCAGAATTGCACCTTGCAATGCGGAGAAATGACTGTTTGTGCATTTACAATATTCATTGATTTTTGCCATTGAAAAATGTCCAGAAATGATTGAAGCTACTGACTGAATGAAAGGAGCTGGCATCTCACTCTCTTTGAATCTTCTTTATCATGCTAAGAGGAGCAGGAAAAAGCAAAAAATTTCAGAATTGCGCCTTGCAATGCGGAGAAATTACTGTTTGTGCATTTACAAAATTCATTGATTTTTGCCATTGAAAAACATCATGTTATTCATATACCAGAAATGATTGAAGCTACTGACTGAAGGAAAGGATCTGGCATCTCACTCTCTTTGAATCTTCTTTATCATGCTAAGAGGAGCAGGAAAAAGCAAAAAGTTTCAGAATTGCACCTTGCAATGCGGAGAAATTACTGTTTGTGCATTTACAATATTCATTGGTTTTTGCCATTGAAAAACGTCCAGAAATGATTGAAGCTACTGACTGAATGAAAGGAGCTGGCATCTCACTCTCTTTGAATCTTCTTTATCATGCTAAGAGGAGCAGGAAAAAGCAAAAAATTTCAGAATTGCACCTTGCAATGCGGAGAAATTACTGTTTGTGCATTTATAATATTCAATGATTTTTGCCATTGAAAAACGTCCAGAAATGATTGAAGCTACTGACTGAACGAAAGGAGCTGGCATCTCACTCTCTTTGAATCTTCTTTATCATGCTAAGAGGAGCAGGAAAAAGCAAAAAATTTCAGAATTGCACCTTGCAATGCGGAGAAATTACTGTTTGTGCATTTACAATATTCATTGATTTTTGCCATTGAAAAACATCATGTTATTCATGTACCAGAAATGTTTGAAGCTACTGACTGAATGAAAGGAGCTGGCATCTCACTCTCTTTGAATCTTCTTTATCATGCTAAGAGGAGCAGGAAAAAGCAAAAAATTTCAGAATTGCACATTGCAATGCGGAGAAATTACTGTTTGTGCATTTACAATATTCATTGATTTTTGCCATTGAAAAACGTCCAGAAATGATTGAAGCTACTGACTGAATGAAAGGAGCTGGCATCTCACTCTCTTTGAATCTTCTTTATCATGCTAAGAGGAGCAGGAAAAAGCAAAAAATTTCAGAATTGCACCTTGCAATGCGGAGAAATTACTGTTTGTGCATTTACAATATTCATTGATTTTTGCCATTGAAAAACGTCCAGAAATGATTGAAGCTACTGACTGAATGAAAGGAGCTGGCATCTCACTCTCTTTGAATCTTCTTTATCATGCTAAGAGGAGCAGGAAAAAGCAAAAAATTTCAGAATTGCACCTTGCAATGCGGAGAAATTACTGTTTGTGCATTTACAATATTCATTGATTTTTGCCATTGAAAAATGTCCAGAAATGATTGAAGCTACTGACTGAATGAAAGGAGCTGGCATCTCACTCTCTTTGAATCTTCTTTATCATGCTAAGAGGAGCAGGAAAAAGCAAAAAATTTCAGAATTGCGCCTTGCAATGCGGAGAAATTACTGTTTGTGCATTTACAAAATTCATTGATTTTTGCCATTGAAAAACATCATGTTATTCATATACCAGAAATGATTGAAGCTACTGACTGAAGGAAAGGATCTGGCATCTCATCTCTTTGAATCTTCTTTATCATGCTAAGAGGAGCAGGAAAAAGCAAAAAATTTCAGAATTGCACCTTGCAATGCGGAGAAATTACTGTTTGTGCATTTACAATATTCATTGATTTTTGCCATTGAAAAACGTCCAGAAATGATTGAAGCTACTGACTGAAAGGAGCTGGCATCTCACTCTCTTTGAATCTTCTTTATCATGCTAAGAGGAGCAGGAAAAAGCAAAAAATTTCAGAATTGCACCTTGCAATGCGGAGAAATTACTGTTTGTGCATTTACAATATTCATTGATTTTTGCCATTGAAAAACGTCCAGAAATGATTGAAGCTACTGACTGAATGAAAGGAGCTGGCATCTCACTCTCTTTGAATCTTCTTTATCATGCTAAGAGGAGCAGGAAAAAGCAAAAAATTTCAGAATTGCACCTTGCAATGCGGAGAAATGACTGTTTGTGCATTTACAATATTCATTGATTTTTGCCATTGAAAAATGTCCAGAAATGATTGAAGCTACTGACTGAATGAAAGGAGCTGGCATCTCACTCTCTTTGAATCTTCTTTATCATGCTAAGAGGAGCAGGAAAAAGCAAAAAATTTCAGAATTGCGCCTTGCAATGCGGAGAAATTACTGTTTGTGCATTTACAAAATTCATTGATTTTTGCCATTGAAAAACATCATGTTATTCATATACCAGAAATGATTGAAGCTACTGACTGAAGGAAAGGATCTGGCATCTCACTCTCTTTGAATCTTCTTTATCATGCTAAGTGGAGCAGGAAAAAGCAAAAAGTTTCAGAATTGCACCTTGCAATGCGGAGAAATTACTGTTTGTGCATTTACAATATTCATTGGTTTTTGCCATTGAAAAACGTCCAGAAATGATTGAAGCTACTGACTGAATGAAAGGAGCTGGCATCTCACTCTCTTTGAATCTTCTTTATCATGCTAAGAGGAGCAGGAAAAAGCAAAAAATTTCAGAATTGCACCTTGCAATGCGGAGAAATTACTGTTTGTGCATTTACAATATTCATTGATTTTTGCGATTGAAAAACATCATGTTATTCATATACCAGAAATGATTGAAGCTACTGACTGAATGAAAGGAGCTGGCATCTCACTCTCTTTGAATCTTCTTTATCATGCTAAGAGGAGCAGGAAAAAGTAAAAAATTTCAGAATTGCACCTTGCAATGCGGAGAAATTACTGATTGTGCATTTACAATATTCAATGATTTTTGCCATTGAAAAACGTCCAGAAATGATTAAAGCTACTGACTGAATGAAAGGAGCTGGCATCTCACTCTCTTTGAATCTTCTTTATCATGCTAAGAGGAGCAGGAAAAAGCAAAAAATTTCAGAATTGCACCTTGCATTGCGGAGAAATTACTGTTTGTGCATTTACAATATTCATTGATTTTTGCCATTGAAAAACGTCCAGAAATGATTGAAGCTACTGACTGAATGAAAGGAGCTGGCATCTCACTCTCTTTGAATCTTCTTTATCATGCTAAGAGGAGCAGGAAAAAGCAAAAAATTTCAGAATTGCACCTTGCAATGCGGAGAAATTACTGTTTGTGCATTTACAATATTCATTGATTTTTGCCATTGAAAAACATCATGTTATTCATATACCAGAAATGATTGAAGCTACTGACTGAATGAAAGGAGCTGGCATCTCACTCTATTTGAATCTTCTTTATCATGCTAAGAGGAGCAGGAAAAAGTAAAAAATTTCAGAATTGCGCCTTGCAATGCGGAGAAATTACTGTTTGTGCATTTACAAAATTCATTGATTTTTGCCATTGAAAAACATCATGTTATTCATATACCAGAAATGATTGAAGCTACTGACTGAAGGAAAGGATCTGGCATCTCACTCTCTTTGAATCTTCTTTATCATGCTTAGAGGAGCAGGAAAAAGCAAAGAATTTCAGAATTGCACCTTGCAATGCGGAGAAATTACTGTTTGTGCATTTACAATATTCATTGATTTTTGCCATTGAAAAACGTCCAGAAATGATTGAAGCTACTGACTGAATGAAAGGAGCTGGCATCTCACTCTCTTTGAATCTTCTTTATCATGCTAAGAGGAGCAGGAAAAAGCAAAAAATTTCAGAATTGCACCTTGCAATGCGGAGAAATTACTGTTTGTGCATTTACAATATTCATTGATTTTTGCGATTGAAAAACATCATGTTATTCATATACCAGAAATGATTGAAGCTACTGACTGAATGAAAGGAGCTGGCATCTCACTCTCTTTGAATCTTCTTTATCATGCTAAGAGGAGCAGGAAAAAGTAAAAAATTTCAGAATTGCACCTTGCAATGCGGAGAAATTACTGTTTGTGCATTTACAATATTCATTGATTTTTGCCATTGAAAAACGTCCAGAAATGATTGAAGCTACTGACTGAATGAAAGGAGCTGGCATCTCACTCTCTTTGAATCTTCTTTATCATGCTAAGAGGAGCAGGAAAAAGCAAAAAATTTCAGAATTGCACCTTGCAATGCGGAGAAATTACTGTTTGTGCATTTACAATATTCATTGATTTTTGCTATTGAAAAACATCATGTTATTCATATACCAGAAATGATTGAAGCTACTGACTGAATGAAAGGAGCTGGCATCTCACTCTCTTTGAATCTTCTTTATCATGCTAAGAGGAGCAGGAAAAAGCAAAAAATTTCAGAATTGCACCTTGAAATGCGGAGAAATTACAGTTTGTGCATTTACAATATTCATTGATTTTTGCCATTGAAAAACGTCCAGAAATGATTGAAGCTACTGACTGAATGAAAGGAGCTGGCATCTCACTCTCTTTGAATCTTCTTTATCATGCTAAGAGGAGCAGGAAAAAGCAAAAAATTTCAGAATTGCACCTTGCAATGCGGAGAAATTACTGTTTGTGCATTTACAATATTCATTGATTTTTGCCATTGAAAAACGTCCAGAAATGATTGAAGCTACTGACTGAATGAAAGGAGCTGGCATCTCACTCTCTTTGAATCTTCTTTATCATGCTAAGAGGAGCAGGAAAAAGCAAAAAATTTCAGAATTGCACCTTGCAATGCGGAGAAATTACTGTTTGTGCATTTACAATATTCATTGATTTTTGCCATTGAAAAACGTCCAGAAATGATTGAAGCTACTGACTGAATGAAAGGAGCTGGCATCTCACTCTCTTTGAATCTTCTTTATCATGCTAAGAGGAGCAGGAAAAAGCAAAAAATTTCAGAATTGCACCTTGCAATGCGGAGAAATTACTGTTTGTGCATTTACAAGATTCATTGATTTTTGCCATTGAAAAATGTCCAGAAATGATTGAAGCTACTGACTGAATGAAAGGAGCTGGCATCTCACTCTCTTTGAATCTTCTTTATCATGCTAAGAGGAGCAGGAAAAAGCAAAAAATTTCAGAATTGCGCCTTGCAATGCGGAGAAATTACTGTTTGTGCATTTACAAAATTCATTGATTTTTGCCATTGAAAAACATCATGTTATTCATATACCAGAAATGATTGAAGCTACTGACTGAAGGAAAGGATCTGGCATCTCACTCTCTTTGAATCTTCTTTATCATGCTAAGAGGAGCAGGAAAAAGCAAAAAATTTCAGAATTGCACCTTGCAATGCGGAGAAATTACTGTTTGTGCATTTACAATATTCATTGATTTTTGCCATTGAAAAACGTCCAGAAATGATTGAAGCTACTGACTGAATGAAAGGAGCTGGCATCTCACTCTCTTTGAATCTTCTTTATCATGCTAAGAGGAGCAGGAAAAAGCAAAAAATTTCAGAATTGCACCTTGCAATGCGGAGAAATTACTGTTTGTGCATTTACAATATTCATTGATTTTTGCCATTGAAAAACGTCCAGAAATGATTGAAGCTACTGACTGAATGAAAGGAGCTGGCATCTCACTCTCTTTGAATCTTCTTTATCATGCTAAGAGGAGCAGGAAAAAGCAAAAAATTTCAGAATTGCACCTTGCAATGCGGAGAAATTACTGTTTGTGCATTTACAATATTCATTGATTTTTGCCATTGAAAAATGTCCAGAAATGATTGAAGCTACTGACTGAATGAAAGGAGCTGGCATCTCACTCTCTTCGAATCTTCTTTATCATGCTAAGAGGAGCAGGAAAAAGCAAAAAATTTCAGAATTGCGCCTTGCAATGCGGAGAAATTACTGTTTGTGCATTTACAAAATTCATTGATTTTTGCCATTGAAAAACATCATGTTATTCATATACCAGAAATGATTGAAGCTACTGACTGAAGGAAAGGATCTGGCATCTCACTCTCTTTGAATCTTCTTTATCATGCTAAGAGGAGCAGGAAAAAGCAAAAAATTTCAGAATTGCACCTTGCAATGCGGAGAAATTACTGTTTGTGCATTTACAATATTCATTGGTTTTTGCCATTGAAAAACGTCCAGAAATGATTGAAGCTACTGACTGAATGAAAGGAGCTGGCATCTCACTCTCTTTGAATCTTCTTTATCATGCTAAGAGGAGCAGGAAAAAGCAAAAAATTTCAGAATTGCACTTTGCAATGCGGAGAAATTACTGTTTGTGCATTTACAATATTCATTGATTTTTGCGATTGAAAAACATCATGTTATTCATATACCAGAAATGATTGAAGCTACTGACTGAATGAAAGGAGCTGGCATCTCACTCTCTTTGAATCTTCTTTATCATGCTAAGAGGAGCAGGAAAAAGTAAAAAATTTCAGAATTGCACCTTGCAATGCGGAGAAATTACTGATTGTGCATTTACAATATTCAATGATTTTTGCCATTGAAAAACGTCCAGAAATGATTAAAGCTACTGACTGAATGAAAGGAGCTGGCATCTCACTCTCTTTGAATCTTCTTTATCATGCTAAGAGGAGCAGGAAAAAGCAAAAAATTTCAGAATTGCACCTTGCAATGCGGAGAAATTACTGTTTGTGCATTTACAATATTCATTGATTTTTGCCATTGAAAAACGTCCAGAAATGATTGAAGCTACTGACTGAATGAAAGGAGCTGGCATCTCACTCTCTTTGAATCTTCTTTATCATGCTAAGAGGAGCAGGAAAAAGTAAAAAATTTCAGAATTGCACCTTGCAATGCGGAGAAATTACTGTTTGTGCATTTATAATATTCAATGATTTTTGCCATTGAAAAACGTCCAGAAATGATTGAAGCTACTGACTGAACGAAAGGAGCTGGCATCTCACTCTCTTTGAATCTTCTTTATCATGCTAAGAGGAGCAGAAAAAAGCAAAAAATTTCAGAATTGCACCTTGCAATGCGGAGAAATTACTGTTTGTGCATTTACAATATTCATTGATTTTTGCCATTGAAAAACATCATGTTATTCATATACCAGAAATGTTTGAAGCTACTGACTGAATGAAAGGAGCTGGCATCTCACTCTCTTTGAATCTTCTTTATCATGCTAAGAGGAGCAGGAAAAAGCAAAAAATTTCAGAATTGCACATTGCAATGCAGAGAAATTACTGTTTGTGCATTTACAATATTCATTGATTTTTGCCATTGAAAAACGTCCAGAAATGATTGAAGCTACTGACTGAATATAAGGAGCTGGCATCTCACTCTCTTTGAATCTTCTTTATCATGCTAAGAGGAGCAGGAAAAAGCAAAAAATTTCAGAATTGCACCTTGCAATGCGGAGAAATTACTGTTTGTGCATTTACAATATTCATTGATTTTTGCCATTGAAAAACGTCCAGAAATGATTGAAGCTACTGACTGAATGAAAGGAGCTGGCATCTCACTCTCTTTGAATCTTCTTTATCATGCTAAGAGGAGCAGGAAAAAGCAAAAAATTTCAGAATTGCACCTTGCAATGCGGAGAAATTACTGTTTGTGCATTTACAATATTCATTGATTTTTGCCATTGAAAAACATGTTATTCATATACCAGAAATGTTTGAAGCTCCTGACTGAATGAAAGGAGCTGGCACCTCACTCTCTTTGAATCTTCTTTATCATGCTAAGAGGAGCAGGAAAAAGCAAAAAATTTCAGAATTGCACCTTGCAATGCGGAGAAATTACTGTTTGTTCATTTACAATATTCATTGATTTTTGCCATTGAAAAACGTCCAGAAATGATTGAAGCTACTGACTGAATGAAAGGAGCTGTCATCTCACTCTCTTTGAATCTTCTTTATCATGCTAAGAGGAGCAGGAAAAAGCAAAAAATTTCAGAATTGCACCTTGCAATGCGGAGAAATTACTGTTTGTGCATTTACAATATTCATTGATTTTTGCCATTGAAAAATGTCCAGAAATGATTGAAGCTACTGACTGAATGAAAGGAGCTGGCATCTCACTCTCTTTGAATCTTCTTTATCATGCTAAGAGGAGCAGGAAAAAGCAAAAAATTTCAGAATTGCGCCTTGCAATGCGGAGAAATTACTGTTTGTGCATTTACAAAATTCATTGATTTTTGCCATTGAAAAACATCATGTTATTCATATGCCAGAAATGATTGAAGCTACTGACTGAAGGAAAGGAGCTGGCATCTCACTCTCTTTGAATCTTCTTTATCATGCTAAGAGGAGCAGGAAAAAGCAAAAAATTTCAGAATTGCACCTTGCAATGCGGAGAAATTACTGTTTGTGCATTTACAATATTCATTGATTTTTGCCATTGAAAAACGTCCAGAAATGATTGAAGCTACTGACTGAATGAAAGGAGCTGGCATCTCACTCTCTTTGAATCTTCTTTATCATGCTAAGAGGAGCAGGAAAAAGCAAAAAATTTCAGAATTGCACCTTGCAATGCGGAGAAATTACTGTTTGTGCATTTACAATATTCATTGATTTTGGCCATTGAAAAACGTCCAGAAATGATTGAAGCTACTGACTGAATGAAAGGAGCTGGCATCTCACTCTCTTTGAATCTTCTTTATCATGCTAAGAGGAGCAGGAAAAAGCAAAAAATTTCAGAATTGCACCTTGCAATGCGGAGAAATTACTGTTTGTGCATTTACAATATTCATTGATTTTTGCCATTGAAAAACATGTTATTCATATACCAGAAATGTTTGAAGCTCCTGACTGAATGAAAGGAGCTGGCACCTCACTCTCTTTGAATCTTCTTTATCATGCTGAGAGGAGCAGGAAAAAGCAAAAAATTTCAGAATTGCACCTTGCAATGCGGAGAAATTACTGTTTGTGCATTTACAATATTCATTGATTTTTGCCATTGAAAAACGTCCAGAAATGATTGAAGCTACTGACTGAATGAAAGGAGCTGTCATCTCACTCTCTTTGAATCTTCTTTATCATGCTAAGAGGAGCAGGAAAAAGCAAAAAATTTCAGAATTGCACCTTGCAATGCGGAGAAATTACTGTTTGTGCATTTACAATATTCATTGATTTTTGCCATTGAAAAATGTTCAGAAATGATTGAAGCTACTGACTGAATGAAAGGAGCTGGCATCTCACTCTCTTTGAATCTTCTTTATCATGCTAAGAGGAGCAGGAAAAAGCAAAAAATTTCAGAATTGTGCCTTGCAATGCGGAGAAATTACTGTTTGTGCATTTACAAAATTCATTGATTTTTGCCATTGAAAAACATCATGTTATTCATATGCCAGAAATGATTGAAGCTACTGACTGAAGGAAAGGAGCTGGCATCTCACTCTCTTTGAATCTTCTTTATCATGCTAAGAGGAGCAGGAAAAAGCAAAAAATTTCAGAATTGCACCTTGCAATGCGGAGAAATTACTGTTTGTGCATTTACAATATTCATTGATTTTTGCCATTGAAAAACGTCCAGAAATGATTGAAGCTACTGACTGAATGAAAGGAGCTGGCATCTCACTCTCTTTGAATCTTCTTTATCATGCTAAGAGGAGCAGGAAAAAGCAAAAAATTTCAGAATTGCACCTTGCAATGCGGAGAAATTACTGTTTGTGCATTTACAATATTCATTGATTTTTGCGATTGAAAAACATCATGTTATTCATATACCAGAAATGATTGAAGCTACTGACTGAATGAAAGGAGCTGGCATCTCACTCTCTTTGAATCTTCTTTATCATGCTAAGAGGAGCAGGAAAAAGTAAAAAATTTCAGAATTGCACCTTGCAATGCGGAGAAATTACTGTTTGTGCTTTTACAATATTCACTGATTTTTGCCATTGAAAAACGTCCAGAAATGATTGAAGCTACTGACTGAACTAAAGGAGCTGGCATCTCACTCTCTTTGAATCTTCTTTATCATGCTAAGAGGAGCAGGAAAAAGCAAAAAATTTCAGAATTGCACCTTGCAATGCGGAGAAATTACTGTTTGTGCATTTACAATATTCATTGATTTTTGCCATTGAAAAACATCATGTTATTCATATACCAGAAATGTTTGAAGCTACTGACTGAATGAAAGGAGCTGGTATCTCACTCTCTTTGAATCTTCTTCATAATGCTAAGAGGAGCAGGAAAAAGCAAAAAATTTCAGAATTGCACCTTGCAATGCGGAGAAATTACTGTTTGTGCATTTACAATATTCATTGATTTTTGCCATTGAAAAACGTCCAGAAATGATTGAAGCTACTGACAATGAAAGGAGCTGGCATCTCACTCTCTTTGAATCTTCTTTATCATGCTAAGAGGAGCAGGAAAAAGCAAAAAATTTCAGAATTGCACCTTGCAATGCTGAGAAATTGCTGTTTGTGCATTTACAAAATTCATTGATTTTTGCCATTGAAAAACATCATGTTATTCATATACCAGAAATGATTGAAGCTACTGACTGAATGAAAGGAGCTTGGCATCTCACTCTCTTTGAATCTTCTTCATCATGCTAAGAGGAGCAGGAAAAAGCAAAAAATTTCAGAATTGCACCTTGCAATGCGGAGAAATTACTGTTTGTGCATTTACAATATTCATTGATTTTTGCCATTGAAAAACGTCCAGAAATGATTGAAGCTACTGACTGAATGAAAGGAGCTGGCATCTCACTCTCTTTGAATCTTCTTTATCATGCTAAGAGGAGCAGGAAAAAGCAAAAAATTTCAGAATTGCACCTTGCAATGCGGAGAAATTACTGTTTGTGCATTTACAATATTCATTGATTTTTGCCATTGAAAAACGTCCAGAAATGATTGAAGCTACTGACTGAATGAAAGGAGCTGGCATCTCACTCTCTTTGAATCTTCTTTATCATGCTAAGAGGAGCAGGAAAAAGCAAAAAATTTCAGAATTGCACCTTGCAATGCGGAGAAATTACAGTTTGTGCATTTACAATATTCATTGATTTTTGCCATTGAAAAACGTCCAGAAATGATTGAAGCTACTGACTGAATGAAAGGAGCTGGCATCTCACTCTCTTTGAATCTTCTTTATCATGCTAAGAGGAGCAGGAAAAAGCAAAAAATTTCAGCATTGCACCTTGCAATGCGGAGAAATTACTGTTTGTGCATTTACAATATTCATTGATTTTTGCCATTGAAAAATGTCCAGAAATGATTGAAGCTACTGACTGAATGAAAGGAGCTGGCATCTCACTCTCTTTGAATCTTCTTTATCATGCTAAGAGGAGCAGGAAAAAGCAAAAAATTTCAGAATTGCACCTTGCAATGCGGAGAAATTACTGTTTGTGCATTTACAATATTCATTGATTTTTGCCATTGAAAAACATGTTATTCATATACCAGAAATGTTTGAAGCTCCTGACTGAATGAAAGGAGCTGGCACCTCACTCTCTTTGAATCTTGTTTATCATGCTAAGAGGAGCAGGAAAAAGCAAAAAATTTCAGAATTGCGCCTTGCAATGCGGAGAAATTACTGTTTGTGCATTTACAAAATTCATTGATTTTTGCCATTGAAAAACATCATGTTATTCATATACCAGAAATGATTGAAGCTACTGACTGAAGGAAAGGAGCTGGCATCTCACTCTCTTTGAATCTTGTTTATCATGCTAAGAGGAGCAGGAAAAAGCAAAAAATTTCAGAATTACACCTTGCAATGCGGAGAAATTACTGTTTGTGCATTTACAATATTCATTGATTTTTGCCATTGAAAAACGTCATGTTATTCATATACCAGAAATGATTGAAGCTACTGACTGAATGAAAGGAGCTGGCATCTCACTCTCTTTGAATCTTCTTTATCATGCTAAGAGGAGCAGGAAAAAGTCAAAAATTTCAGAATTGCACCTTGCAATGCGGAGAAATTACTGTTTGTGCATTTACAATATTCAATGATTTTTGCAATTGAAAAACGTCCATAAATGATTGAAGCTACTGACTGAACGAAAGGAACTGGCATCTCACTCTCTTTGAATATTGTTTATCATGCTAAAAGGAGCAGGAAAAAGCAAAAAATTTCAGAATTGCACCTTGCAATGCGGAGAAATTACTGTTTGTGCATTTACAATATTCATTGATTTTTGCCATTGAAAAACGTCCAGAAATGATTGAAGCTACTGACTGAATGAAAGGAGCTGGCATCTCACTCTCTTTGAATCTTCTTTATCATGCTAAGAGGAGCAGGAAAAAGCAAAAAATTTCAGAATTGCACCTTGCAATGCGGAGAAATTACTGTTTGTGCATTTACAATATTCATTGATTTTTGCAATTGAAAAACGTCCAGAAATGATTGAAGCTACTGACTGAATGAAAGGAGATGGCATCTCACTCTCTTTGAATCTTCTTTATCATGCTAAGAGGAGCAGGAAAAAGTAAAAAATTTCAGAATTGCACCTTGCAATGCGGAGAAATTACTGTTTGTGCATTTACAATATTCAATGATTTTTGCCATTGAAAAACGTCCAGAAATGATTGAAGCTACTGACTGAACGAAAGGAGCTGGCATCTCACTCTCTTTGAATCTTCTTTATCATGCTAAGAGGAGCAGGAAAAAGCAAAAAATTTCAGAATTGCACCTTGCAATGCGGAGAAATTACTGTTTGTGCATTTACAATATTCATTGATTTTTGCCATTGAAAAACATCATGTTATTCATATACCAGAAATGTTTGAAGCTACTGACTGAATGAAAGGAGCTGGTATCTCACTCTCTTTGAATCTTCTTCATAATGCTAAGAGGAGCAGGAAAAAGCAAAAAATTTCAGAATTGCACCTTGCAATGCGGAGAAATTACTGTTTGTGCATTTACAATATTCATTGATTTTTGCCATTGAAAAACGTCCAGAAATGATTGAAGCTACTGACAATGAAAGGAGCTGGCATCTCACTCTCTTTGAATCTTCTTTATCATGCTAAGAGGAGCAGGAAAAAGCAAAAAATTTCAGAATTGCACCTTGCAATGCTGAGAAATTACTGTTTGTGCATTTACAAAATTCATTGATTTTTGCCATTGAAAAACATCATGTTATTCATATACCAGAAATGATTGAAGCTACTGACTGAATGAAAGGAGCTGGCATCTCACTCTCTTTGAATCTTCTTTATCATGCTAAGAGGAGCAGGAAAAAGCAAAAAATTTCAGAATTGCACCTTGCAATGCGGAGAAATTAGTTTGTGCATTTACAATATTCATTGATTTTTGCCATTGAAAAACATCATGTTATTCATATACCAGAAATGTTTGAAGCTACTGACTGAATGAAAGGAGCTGACATCTCACTCTCTTTGAATCTTCTTTATCATGCTAAGAGGAGCAGGAAAAAGCAAAAAATTTCAGAATTGCACCTTGCAATGCGGAGAAATTACTGTTTGTGCATTTACAATATTCATTGATTTTTGCCATTGAAAAACGTCCAGAAATGATTGAAGCTACTGACTGAATGAAAGGAGCTGGCATCTCACTCTCTTTGAATCTTCTTTATCATGCTAAGAGGAGCAGGAAAAAGCAAAAAATTTCAGAATTGCACCTTGCAATGCGGAGAAATTACTGTTTGTGCATTTACAATATTCATTGATTTTTGCCATTGAAAAACGTCCAGAAATGATTGAAGCTACTGACTGAATGAAAGGAGCTGGCATCTCACTCTCTTTGAATCTTCTTTATCATGCTAAGAGGAGCAGGAAAAAGCAAAAAATTTCAGAATTGCACCTTGCAATGCGGAGAAATTACTGTTTGTGCATTTAAAATATTCATTGATTTTTGCCATTGAAAAACGTCCAGAAATGATTGAAGCTACTGACAATGAAAGGAGCTGGCATCTCACTCTCTTTGAATCTTCTTTATCATGCTAAGAGCAGCAGGAAAAAGCAAAAAATTTCAGAATTGCACCTTGCAATGCTGAGAAATTACTGTTTGTGCATTTACAAAATTCATTGATTTTTGCCATTGAAAAACATCATGTTATTCATATACCAGAAATGATTGAAGCTACTGACTGAATGAAAGGAGCTGGCATCTCACTCTCTTTGAATCTTCTTTATCATGCTAAGAGGAGCAGGAAAAAGCAAAAAATTTCAGAATTGCACCTTGCAATGCGGAGAAATTACTGTTTGTGCATTTACAATATTCATTGATTTTTGCCATTGAAAAACATCATGTTATTCATATACCAGAAATGTTTGAAGCTACTGACTGAATGAAAGGAGCTGACATCTCACTCTCTTTGAATCTTCTTTATCATGCTAAGAGGAGCAGGAAAAAGCAAAAAATTTCAGAATTGCACCTTGCAATGCGGAGAAATTACTGTTTGTGCATTTACAATATTCATTGATTTTTGCCATTGAAAAATGTCCAGAAATGATTGAAGCTACTGACTGAATGAAAGGAGCTGGCATCTCACTCTCTTTGAATCTTCTTTATCATGCTAAGAGTAGCACAAACAGTAATTTCTCCGCATTGCAAGGTGCAATTCTGAAATTTTTTGCTTTTTCCTGCTCCTCTTAGCATGATAAAGAAGATTCAAAGAGAGTGAGATGCCAGCTCCTTTCATTCAGTCAGTAGCTTCAATCATTTCTGGATGTTTTTCAATGGCAAAAATCAATGAATATTGTAAATGCACAAACAGTAATTTCTCCGCATTGCAAGGTGCAATTCTGAAATTTTTTGCTTTTTCCTGCTCCTCTTAGCATGATAAAGAAGATTCAAAGAGAGTGAGATGCCAGCTCCTTTCCTTCAGTCAGTAGCTTCAATCATTTCTGGTATATGAATAACATGATGTTTTTCAATGGCAAAAATCAATGAATTTTGTAAATGCACAAACAGTAATTTCTCCGCATTGCAAGGCGCAATTCTGAAATTTTTTGCTTTTTCCTGCTCCTCTTAGCATGATAAAGAAGATTCAAAGAGAGTGAGATGCCAGCTCCTTTCATTCAGTCAGTAGCTTCAATCATTTCTGGACATTTTTCAATGGCAAAAATCAATGAATATTGTAAATGCACAAACAGTAATTTCTCCGCATTGCAAGGTGCAATTCTGAAATTTTTTGCTTTTCCTGCTCCTCTTAGCATGATAAAGAAGATTCAAAGAGAGTGAGATGCCAGCTCCTTTCATTCAGTCAGTAGCTTCAATCATTTCTGGACGTTTTTCAATGGCAAAAATCAATGAATATTGTAAATGCACAAACAGTAATTTCTCCGCATTGCAAGGTGCAATTCTGAAATTTTTTGCTTTTTCCTGCTCCTCTTAGGATGATAAAGAAGATTCAAAGAGAGTGATATGCCAGCTCCTTTCATTCAGTCAGTACCTTCAATCATTTCTGGACGTTTTTCAATGGCAAAAATCAATGAATATTGTAAATGCACAAACAGTAATTTCTCCGCATTGCAAGGTGCAATTCTGAAATTTTTTGCTTTTTCCTGCTCCTCTTAGCATGATAAAGAAGATTCAAAGAGAGTGAGATGCCAGCTCCTTTCATTCAGTCAGTAGCTTCAATCATTTCTGGACGTTTTTCAATGGCAAAAATCAATGAATATTGTAAATGCACAAACTGTAATTTCTCCGCATTGCAAGGTGCAATTCTGAAATTTTTTGCTTTTTCCTGCTCCTCTTAGCATGATAAAGAAGATTCAAAGAGAGTGAGATGCCAGCTCCTTTCATTCAGTCAGTAGCTTCAATCATTTCTGGTATATGAATAACATGATGTTTTTCAATAGCAAAAATCAATGAATATTGTAAATGCACAAACAGTAATTTCTCCGCATTGCAAGGTGCAATTCTGAAATTTTTTGTTTTTTCCTGCTCCTCTTAGCATGATAAAGAAGATTCAAAGAGAGTGAGATGCCAGCTCCTTTCATTCAGTCAGTAGCTTCAATCATTTCTGGACGTTTTTCAATGGCAAAAATCAATGAATATTGTAAATGCACAAACAGTAATTTCTCCGCATTGCAAGGTGCAATTCTGAAATTTTTTGCTTTTTCCTGCTCCTCTTAGCATGATAAACAAGATTCAAAGAGAGTGAGATGCCAGCTCCTTTCATTCAGTCAGTAGCTTCAATCATTTCTGGACGTTTTTCAATGGCAAAAATCATTGAATATTGTAAATGCACAAACAGTAATTTCTCCGCATTGCAAGGTGCAATTCTGAAATTTTTTACTTTTTCCTGCTCCTCTTAGCATGATAAAGAAGATTCAAAGAGAGTGAGATGCCAGCTCCTTTCGTTCAGTCAGTAGCTTCAATCATTTCTGGTATATGAATAACATGATGTTTTTCAATCGCAAAAATCAATGAATATTGTAAATGCACAAACAGTAATTTCTCCGCATTGCAAGGTGCAATTCTGAAATTTTTTGCTTTTTCCTGCTCCTCTTAGCATGATAAAGAAGATTCAAAGAGAGTGAGATGCCAGCTCCTTTCATTCAGTCAGTAGCTTCAATCATTTCTGGACGTTTTTCAATGGCAAAAATCAATGAATATTGTAAATGCACAAACTGTAATTTCTCCGCATTGCAAGGTGCAATTCTGAAATTTTTTGCTTTTTCCTGCTCCTCTTAGCATGATAAAGAAGATTCAAAGAGAGTGAGATGCCAGCTCCTTTCATTCAGTCAGTAGCTTCAATCATTTCTGGACGTTTTTCAATGGCAAAAATCAATGAATATTGTTAATGCACAAACAGTAATTTCTCCGCATTGCAAGGTGCAATTCTGAAATTTTTTGCTTTTTCCTGCTCCTCTTAGCATGATAAAGAAGATTCAAAGAGAGTGAGATGCCAGCTCCTTTCATTCAGTCAGTACCTTCAATCATTTCTGGACGTTTTTCAATGGCAAAAATCAATGAATATTGTAAATGCACAAACAGTAATTTCTCCGCATTGCAAGGTGCAATTCTGAAATTTTTTGCTTTTTCCTGCTCCTCTTAGCATGATAAAGAAGATTCAAAGAGAGTGAGATGCCAGCTCCTTTCATTCAGTCAGTAGCTTCAAACATTTCTGGTATATGAATAACATGATGTTTTTCAATGGCAAAAATCAATGAATATTGTAAATGCACAAACAGTAATTTCTCCGCATTGCAAGGTGCAAGTCTGAAATTTTTTGCTTTTTCCTGCTCCTCTTAGCATGATAAAGAAGATTCAAAGAGAGTGAGATGCCAGCTCCTTTCATTCAGTCAGTAGCTTCAAACATTTCTGGTATATGAATAACATGATGTTTTTCAATGGCAAAAATCAATGAATATTGTAAATGCACAAACAGTAATTTCTCCGCATTGCAAGGTGCAAGTCTGAAATTTTTTGCTTTTTCCTGCTCCTCTTAGCATGATAAAGAAGATTCAAAGAGAGTGAGATGCCAGCTACTTTCATTCAGTCAGTAGCTTCAATCATTTCTGGACGTTTTTCAATGGTAAAAATCAATGAATATTGTAAATGCACAAACAGTAATTTCTCCACATTGCAAGGTGCAATTCTGAAATTTTTTGCTTTTTCCTGCTCCTCTTAGCATGATAAAGAAGATTCAAAGAGAGTGAGATGCCAGCTCCTTTCATTCAGTCAGTAGCTTCAAACATTTCTGGTATATGAATAACATGATGTTTTTCAATGGCAAAAATCAATGAATATTGTAAATGCACAAACAGTAATTTCTCCGCATTGCAAGGTGCAATTCTGAAATTTTTTGCTTTTTCCTGCTCCTCTTAGCATGATAAAGAAGATTCAAAGAGAGTGAGATGCCAGCTTCTTTCATTCAGTCAGTAGCTTCAATCATTTCTGGATGTTTTTCAATGGCAAAAATCAATGAATATTGTAAATGCACAAACTGTAATTTCTCCGCATTGCAAGGTGCAATTCTGAAATTTTTTGCTTTTTCCTGCTCCTCTTAGCATGATAAAGAAGATTCAAAGAGAGTGAGATGTCAGCTCCTTTCATTCAGTCAGTAGCTTCAATCATTTCTGGACGTTTTTCAATGGCAAAAATCAATGAATATTGTAAATGCACAAACAGTAATTTCTCCGCATTGCAAGGTGCAATTCTGAAATTTTTTGCGTTTTCCTGCTCCTCTTAGCATGATAAAGAAGATTCAAAGAGAGTGAGATGCCAGCTCCTTTCATTCAGTCAGTAGCTTCAATCATTTCTGGACGTTTTTCAATGGCAAAAATCAATGAATATTGTAAATGCACAAACAGTAATTTCTCCGCATTGCAAGGTGCAATTCTGAAATTTTTTGCTTTTTCCTGCTCCTCTTAGCATGATAAAGAAGATTCAAAGAGAGTGAGGTGCCAGCTCCTTTCATTCAGTCAGTAGCTTCAAACATTTCTGGTATATGAATAACATGTTTTTCAATGGCAAAAATCAATGAATATTGTAAATGCACAAACAGTAATTTCTCCGCATTGCAAGGTGCAATTCTGAAATTTTTTGCTTTTTCCTGCTCCTCTTAGCATGATAAAGAAGAATCAAAGAGAGTGAGATGCCAGCTCCTTTCATTCAGTCAGTAGCTTCAATCATTTCTGGACGTTTTTCAATGGCAAAAATCAATGAATATTGTAAATGCACAAACAGTAATTTCTCCGCATTGCAAGGTGCAATTCTGAAATTTTTTGCTTTTTCCTGCTCCTCTTAGCATGATAAAGAAGATTCAAAGAGAGTGAGATGCCAGCTCCTTTCATTCAGTCAGTAGCTTCAATCATTTCTGGACGTTTTTCAAAGGCAAAAATCAATGAATATTGTAAATGCACAAACAGTAATTTCTCCGCATTGCAAGGTGCAATTCTGAAATTTTTTGCTTTTTCCTGCTCCTCAGCATGATAAAGAAGATTCAAAGAGAGTGATATGCCAGCTCCTTTCATTCAGTCAGTAGCTTCAAACATTTCTGGTATATGAATAACATGATGTTTTTCAATGGCAAAAATCAATGAATATTGTAAATGCACAAACAGTAATTTCTCCGCATTGCAAGGTGCAAGTCTGAAATTTTTTGCTTTTTCCTGCTCCTCTTAGCATGATAAAGAAGATTCAAAGAGAGTGAGATGCCAGCTACTTTCATTCAGTCAGTAGCTTCAATCATTTCTGGACGTTTTTCAATGGTAAAAATCAATGAATATTGTAAATGCACAAACAGTAATTTCTCCACATTGCAATGTGCAATTCTAAAATTTTTTGCTTTTTCCTGCTTCTCTTAGCATGATAAAGAAGATTCAAAGAGAGTGAGATGCCAGCTCCTTTCATTCAGTCAGTACCTTCAATCATTTCTGGACGTTTTTCAATGGCAAAAATCAATGAATTTTGTAAATGCACAAACAGTAATTTCTCCGCATTGCAAGGTGCAATTCTGAAATTTTTTGCTTTTTCCTGCTCCTCTTAGCATGATAAAGAAGATTCAAAGAGAGTGAGATGCCAGCTCCTTTCATTCAGTCAGTAGCTTCAAACATTTCTGGTATATGAATAACATGATGTTTTTCAATGGCAAAAATCAATGAATATTGTAAATGCACAAACAGTAATTTCTCCGCATTGCAAG
The DNA here is from genome assembly GCF_046119375.1 of Phyllobates terribilis. Classification (NCBI taxonomy): domain Eukaryota; kingdom Metazoa; phylum Chordata; class Amphibia; order Anura; family Dendrobatidae; genus Phyllobates; species Phyllobates terribilis. The sequence goes on from NW_027364392.1 coordinate 169,287, forward strand.
GTGCAAGTCTGAAATTTTTTGCTTTTTCCTGCTCCTCTTAGCATGATAAAGAAGATTCAAAGAGAGTGAGATGCCAGCTCCTTTCATTCAGTCAGTAGCTTCAAACATTTCTGGTATATGAATAACATGATGTTTTTCAATGGCAAAAATCAATGAATATTGTAAATGCACAAACAGTAATTTCTCCGCATTGCAAGGTGCAAGTCTGAAATTTTTTGCTTTTTCCTGCTCCTCTTAGCATGATAAAGAAGATTCAAAGAGAGTGAGATGCCAGCTACTTTCATTCAGTCAGTAGCTTCAATCATTTCTGGACGTTTTTCAATGGTAAAAATCAATGAATATTGTAAATGCACAAACAGTAATTTCTCCACATTGCAAGGTGCAATTCTGAAATTTTTTGCTTTTTCCTGCTCCTCTTAGCATGATAAAGAAGATTCAAAGAGAGTGAGATGCCAGCTCCTTTCATTCAGTCAGTAGCTTCAAACATTTCTGGTATATGAATAACATGATGTTTTTCAATGGCAAAAATCAATGAATATTGTAAATGCACAAACAGTAATTTCTCCGCATTGCAAGGTGCAATTCTGAAATTTTTTGCTTTTTCCTGCTCCTCTTAGCATGATAAAGAAGATTCAAAGAGAGTGAGATGCCAGCTCCTTTCATTCAGTCAGTAGCTTCAATCATTTCTGGACGTTTTTCAATGGCAAAAATCAATGAATATTGTAAATGCACAAACAGTAATTTCTCCGCATTGCAAGGTGCAATTCTGAAATTTTTTGCTTTTTCCTGCTCCTCTTAGCATGATAAAGAAGATTCAAAGAGAATGAGATGCCAGCTCCTTTCATTCAGTCAGTACCTTCAATCATTTCTGGACATTTTTCAATGGCAAAAATCAATGAATATTGTAAATGCACAAACAGTAATTTCTCCGCATTGCAAGGTGCAATTCTGAAATTTTTTGCTTTTTCCCGCTCCTCTTAGCATGATAAAGAAGATTCAAAGAGAGTGAGGTGCCAGCTCCTTTCATTCAGTCAGTAGCTTCAAACATTTCTGGTATATGAATAACATGTTTTTCAATGGCAAAAATCAATGAATATTGTAAATGCACAAACAGTAATTTCTCCGCATTGCAAGGTGCAATTCTGAAATTTTTTGCTTTTTCCTGCTCCTCTTAGCATGATAAAGAAGATTCAAAGAGAGTGAGATGCCAGCTCCTTTCATTCAGTCAGTACCTTCAATCATTTCTGGACGTTTTTCAATGGCAAAAATCAATGAATATTGTAAATGCACAAACAGTAATTTCTCCGCATTGCAAGGTGCAATTCTGAAATTTTTTGCTTTTTCCCGCTCCTCTTAGCATGATAAAGAAGATTCAAAGAGAGTGAGGTGCCAGCTCCTTTCATTCAGTCAGTAGCTTCAAACATTTCTGGTATATGAATAACATGTTTTTCAATGGCAAAAATCAATGAATATTGTAAATGCACAAACAGTAATTTCTCCGCATTGCAAGGTGCAATTCTGAAATTTTTTGCTTTTTCCTGCTCCTCTTAGCATGATAAAGAAGATTCAAAGAGAGTGAGATGCCAGCTTCTTTCATTCAGTCAGTAGCTTCAATCATTTCTGGATGTTTTTCAATGGCAAAAATCAATGAATATTGTAAATGCACAAACTGTAATTTCTCCGCATTGCAAGGTGCAATTCTGAAATTTTTTGCTTTTTCCTGCTCCTCTTAGCATGATAAAGAAGATTCAAAGAGAGTGAGATGTCAGCTCCTTTCATTCAGTCAGTAGCTTCAATCATTTCTGGACGTTTTTCAATGGCAAAAATCAATGAATATTGTAAATGCACAAACAGTAATTTCTCCGCATTGCAAGGTGCAATTCTGAAATTTTTTGCGTTTTCCTGCTCCTCTTAGCATGATAAAGAAGATTCAAAGAGAGTGAGATGCCAGCTCCTTTCATTCAGTCAGTAGCTTCAATCATTTCTGGACGTTTTTCAATGGCAAAAATCAATGAATATTGTAAATGCACAAACAGTAATTTCTCCGCATTGCAAGGTGCAATTCTGAAATTTTTTGCTTTTTCCTGCTCCTCTTAGCATGATAAAGAAGATTCAAAGAGAGTGAGGTGCCAGCTCCTTTCATTCAGTCAGTAGCTTCAAACATTTCTGGTATATGAATAACATGTTTTTCAATGGCAAAAATCAATGAATATTGTAAATGCACAAACAGTAATTTCTCCGCATTGCAAGGTGCAATTCTGAAATTTTTTGCTTTTTCCTGCTCCTCTTAGCATGATAAAGAAGAATCAAAGAGAGTGAGATGCCAGCTCCTTTCATTCAGTCAGTAGCTTCAATCATTTCTGGACGTTTTTCAATGGCAAAAATCAATGAATATTGTAAATGCACAAACAGTAATTTCTCCGCATTGCAAGGTGCAATTCTGAAATTTTTTGCTTTTTCCTGCTCCTCTTAGCATGATAAAGAAGATTCAAAGAGAGTGAGATGCCAGCTCCTTTCATTCAGTCAGTAGCTTCAATCATTTCTGGACGTTTTTCAAAGGCAAAAATCAATGAATATTGTAAATGCACAAACAGTAATTTCTCCGCATTGCAAGGTGCAATTCTGAAATTTTTTGCTTTTTCCTGCTCCTCTTAGCATGATAAAGAAGATTCAAAGAGAGTGATATGCCAGCTCCTTTCATTCAGTCAGTAGCTTCAAACATTTCTGGTATATGAATAACATGATGTTTTTCAATGGCAAAAATCAATGAATATTGTAAATGCACAAACAGTAATTTCTCCGCATTGCAAGGTGCAAGTCTGAAATTTTTTGCTTTTTCCTGCTCCTCTTAGCATGATAAAGAAGATTCAAAGAGAGTGAGATGCCAGCTACTTTCATTCAGTCAGTAGCTTCAATCATTTCTGGACGTTTTTCAATGGTAAAAATCAATGAATATTGTAAATGCACAAACAGTAATTTCTCCACATTGCAATGTGCAATTCTAAAATTTTTTGCTTTTTCCTGCTTCTCTTAGCATGATAAAGAAGATTCAAAGAGAGTGAGATGCCAGCTCCTTTCATTCAGTCAGTACCTTCAATCATTTCTGGACGTTTTTCAATGGCAAAAATCAATGAATTTTGTAAATGCACAAACAGTAATTTCTCCGCATTGCAAGGTGCAATTCTGAAATTTTTTGCTTTTTCCTGCTCCTCTTAGCATGATAAAGAAGATTCAAAGAGAGTGAGATGCCAGCTCCTTTCATTCAGTCAGTAGCTTCAAACATTTCTGGTATATGAATAACATGATGTTTTTCAATGGCAAAAATCAATGAATATTGTAAATGCACAAACAGTAATTTCTCCGCATTGCAAGGTGCAAGTCTGAAATTTTTTGCTTTTTCCTGCTCCTCTTAGCATGATAAAGAAGATTCAAAGAGAGTGAGATGCCAGCTCCTTTCATTCAGTCAGTAGCTTCAAACATTTCTGGTATATGAATAACATGATGTTTTTCAATGGCAAAAATCAATGAATATTGTAAATGCACAAACAGTAATTTCTCCGCATTGCAAGGTGCAAGTCTGAAATTTTTTGCTTTTTCCTGCTCCTCTTAGCATGATAAAGAAGATTCAAAGAGAGTGAGATGCCAGCTACTTTCATTCAGTCAGTAGCTTCAATCATTTCTGGACGTTTTTCAATGGTAAAAATCAATGAATATTGTAAATGCACAAACAGTAATTTCTCCACATTGCAAGGTGCAATTCTGAAATTTTTTGCTTTTTCCTGCTCCTCTTAGCATGATAAAGAAGATTCAAAGAGAGTGAGATGCCAGCTCCTTTCATTCAGTCAGTAGCTTCAAACATTTCTGGTATATGAATAACATGATGTTTTTCAATGGCAAAAATCAATGAATATTGTAAATGCACAAACAGTAATTTCTCCGCATTGCAAGGTGCAATTCTGAAATTTTTTGCTTTTTCCTGCTCCTCTTAGCATGATAAAGAAGATTCAAAGAGAGTGAGATGCCAGCTCCTTTCATTCAGTCAGTAGCTTCAATCATTTCTGGACGTTTTTCAATGGCAAAAATCAATGAATATTGTAAATGCACAAACAGTAATTTCTCCGCATTGCAAGGTGCAATTCTGAAATTTTTTGCTTTTTCCTGCTCCTCTTAGCATGATAAAGAAGATTCAAAGAGAATGAGATGCCAGCTCCTTTCATTCAGTCAGTACCTTCAATCATTTCTGGACATTTTTCAATGGCAAAAATCAATGAATATTGTAAATGCACAAACAGTAATTTCTCCGCATTGCAAGGTGCAATTCTGAAATTTTTTGCTTTTTCCCGCTCCTCTTAGCATGATAAAGAAGATTCAAAGAGAGTGAGGTGCCAGCTCCTTTCATTCAGTCAGTAGCTTCAAACATTTCTGGTATATGAATAACATGTTTTTCAATGGCAAAAATCAATGAATATTGTAAATGCACAAACAGTAATTTCTCCGCATTGCAAGGTGCAATTCTGAAATTTTTTGCTTTTTCCTGCTCCTCTTAGCATGATAAAGAAGATTCAAAGAGAGTGAGATGCCAGCTCCTTTCATTCAGTCAGTACCTTCAATCATTTCTGGACGTTTTTCAATGGCAAAAATCAATGAATATTGTAAATGCACAAACAGTAATTTCTCCGCATTGCAAGGTGCAATTCTGAAATTTTTTGCTTTTTCCCGCTCCTCTTAGCATGATAAAGAAGATTCAAAGAGAGTGAGGTGCCAGCTCCTTTCATTCAGTCAGTAGCTTCAAACATTTCTGGTATATGAATAACATGTTTTTCAATGGCAAAAATCAATGAATATTGTAAATGCACAAACAGTAATTTCTCCGCATTGCAAGGTGCAAGTCTGAAATTTTTTGCTTTTTCCTGCTCCTCTTAGCATGATAAAGAAGATTCAAAGAGAGTGAGATGCCAGCTACTTTCATTCAGTCAGTAGCTTCAATCATTTCTGGACGTTTTTCAATGGTAAAAATCAATGAATATTGTAAATGCACAAACAGTAATTTCTCCACATTGCAATGTGCAATTCTAAAATTTTTTGCTTTTTCCTGCTTCTCTTAGCATGATAAAGAAGATTCAAAGAGAGTGAGATGCCAGCTCCTTTCATTCAGTCAGTACCTTCAATCATTTCTGGACGTTTTTCAATGGCAAAAATCAATGAATTTTGTAAATGCACAAACAGTAATTTCTCCGCATTGCAAGGTGCAATTCTGAAATTTTTTGCTTTTTCCTGCTCCTCTTAGCATGATAAAGAAGATTCAAAGAGAGTGAGATGCCAGCTCCTTTCATTCAGTCAGTAGCTTCAAACATTTCTGGTATATGAATAACATGATGTTTTTCAATGGCAAAAATCAATGAATATTGTAAATGCACAAACAGTAATTTCTCCGCATTGCAAGGTGCAAGTCTGAAATTTTTTGCTTTTTCCTGCTCCTCTTAGCATGATAAAGAAGATTCAAAGAGAGTGAGATGCCAGCTCCTTTCATTCAGTCAGTAGCTTCAAACATTTCTGGTATATGAATAACATGATGTTTTTCAATGGCAAAAATCAATGAATATTGTAAATGCACAAACAGTAATTTCTCCGCATTGCAAGGTGCAAGTCTGAAATTTTTTGCTTTTTCCTGCTCCTCTTAGCATGATAAAGAAGATTCAAAGAGAGTGAGATGCCAGCTACTTTCATTCAGTCAGTAGCTTCAATCATTTCTGGACGTTTTTCAATGGTAAAAATCAATGAATATTGTAAATGCACAAACAGTAATTTCTCCACATTGCAAGGTGCAATTCTGAAATTTTTTGCTTTTTCCTGCTCCTCTTAGCATGATAAAGAAGATTCAAAGAGAGTGAGATGCCAGCTCCTTTCATTCAGTCAGTAGCTTCAAACATTTCTGGTATATGAATAACATGATGTTTTTCAATGGCAAAAATCAATGAATATTGTAAATGCACAAACAGTAATTTCTCCGCATTGCAAGGTGCAATTCTGAAATTTTTTGCTTTTTCCTGCTCCTCTTAGCATGATAAAGAAGATTCAAAGAGAGTGAGATGCCAGCTCCTTTCATTCAGTCAGTAGCTTCAATCATTTCTGGACGTTTTTCAATGGCAAAAATCAATGAATATTGTAAATGCACAAACAGTAATTTCTCCGCATTGCAAGGTGCAATTCTGAAATTTTTTGCTTTTTCCTGCTCCTCTTAGCATGATAAAGAAGATTCAAAGAGAATGAGATGCCAGCTCCTTTCATTCAGTCAGTACCTTCAATCATTTCTGGACATTTTTCAATGGCAAAAATCAATGAATATTGTAAATGCACAAACAGTAATTTCTCCGCATTGCAAGGTGCAATTCTGAAATTTTTTGCTTTTTCCCGCTCCTCTTAGCATGATAAAGAAGATTCAAAGAGAGTGAGGTGCCAGCTCCTTTCATTCAGTCAGTAGCTTCAAACATTTCTGGTATATGAATAACATGTTTTTCAATGGCAAAAATCAATGAATATTGTAAATGCACAAACAGTAATTTCTCCGCATTGCAAGGTGCAATTCTGAAATTTTTTGCTTTTTCCTGCTCCTCTTAGCATGATAAAGAAGATTCAAAGAGAGTGAGATGCCAGCTCCTTTCATTCAGTCAGTACCTTCAATCATTTCTGGACGTTTTTCAATGGCAAAAATCAATGAATATTGTAAATGCACAAACAGTAATTTCTCCGCATTGCAAGGTGCAATTCTGAAATTTTTTGCTTTTTCCCGCTCCTCTTAGCATGATAAAGAAGATTCAAAGAGAGTGAGGTGCCAGCTCCTTTCATTCAGTCAGTAGCTTCAAACATTTCTGGTATATGAATAACATGTTTTTCAATGGCAAAAATCAATGAATATTGTAAATGCACAAACAGTAATTTCTCCGCATTGCAAGGTGCAATTCTGAAATTTTTTGCTTTTTCCTGCTCCTCTTAGCATGATAAAGAAGATTCAAAGAGAGTGAGATGCCAGCTCCTTTCATTCAGTCAGTAGCTTCAATCATTTCTGGACGTTTTTCAATGGTAAAAATCAATGAATATTGTAAATGCACAAACAGTAATTTCTCCACATTGCAAGGTGCAATTCTGAAATTTTTTGCTTTTTCCTGCTCCTCTTAGCATGATAAAGAAGATTCAAAGAGAGTGAGATGCCAGCTCCTTTCATTCAGTCAGTAGCTTCAAACATTTCTGGTATATGAATAACATGATGTTTTTCAATGGCAAAAATCAATGAATATTGTAAATGCACAAACAGTAATTTCTCCGCATTGCAAGGTGCAAGTCTGAAATTTTTTGCTTTTTCCTGCTCCTCTTAGCATGATAAAGAAGATTCAAAGAGAGTGAGATGCCAGCTACTTTCATTCAGTCAGTAGCTTCAATCATTTCTGGACGTTTTTCAATGGTAAAAATCAATGAATATTGTAAATGCACAAACAGTTATTTCTCCACATTGCAAGGTGCAATTCTGAAATTTTTTGCTTTTTCCTGCTCCTCTTAGCATGATAAAGAAGATTCAAAGAGAGTGAGATGCCAACTCCTTTCATTCAGTCAGTAGCTTCAAACATTTCTGGTATATGAATAACATGATGTTTTTCAATGGCAAAAATCAATGAATATTGTAAATGCACAAACAGTAATTTCTCCGCATTGCAAGGTGCAATTCTGAAATTTTTTGCTTTTTCCTGCTCCTCTTAGCATGATAAAGAAGATTCAAAGAGAGTGAGATGCCAGCTCCTTTCATTCAGTCAGTAGCTTCAATCATTTCTGGACGTTTTTCAATGGCAAAAATCAATGAATATTGTAAATGCACAAACAGTAATTTCTCCGCATTGCAAGGTGCAATTCTGAAATTTTTTGCTTTTTCCTGCTCCTCTTAGCATGATAAAGAAGATTCAAAGAGAGTGAGATGCCAGCTCCTTTCATTCAGTCAGTAGCTTCAAACATTTCTGGTATATGAATAACATGATGTTTTTCAATGGCAAAAATCAATGAATATTGTAAATGCACAAACAGTAATTTCTCCGCATTGCAAGGTGCAAGTCTGAAATTTTTTGCTTTTTCCTGCTCCTCTTAGCATGATAAAGAAGATTCAAAGAGAGTGAGATGCCAGCTCCTTTCATTCAGTCAGTAGCTTCAAACATTTCTGGTATATGAATAACATGATGTTTTTCAATGGCAAAAATCAATGAATATTGTAAATGCACAAACAGTAATTTCTCCGCATTGCAAGGTGCAAGTCTGAAATTTTTTGCTTTTTCCTGCTCCTCTTAGCATGATAAAGAAGATTCAAAGAGAGTGAGATGCCAGCTACTTTCATTCAGTCAGTAGCTTCAATCATTTCTGGACGTTTTTCAATGGTAAAAATCAATGAATATTGTAAATGCACAAACAGTAATTTCTCCACATTGCAAGGTGCAATTCTGAAATTTTTTGCTTTTTCCTGCTCCTCTTAGCATGATAAAGAAGATTCAAAGAGAGTGAGATGCCAGCTCCTTTCATTCAGTCAGTAGCTTCAAACATTTCTGGTATATGAATAACATGATGTTTTTCAATGGCAAAAATCAATGAATATTGTAAATGCACAAACAGTAATTTCTCCGCATTGCAAGGTGCAATTCTGAAATTTTTTGCTTTTTCCTGCTCCTCTTAGCATGATAAAGAAGATTCAAAGAGAGTGAGATGCCAGCTCCTTTCATTCAGTCAGTAGCTTCAATCATTTCTGGACGTTTTTCAATGGCAAAAATCAATGAATATTGTAAATGCACAAACAGTAATTTCTCCGCATTGCAAGGTGCAATTCTGAAATTTTTTGCTTTTTCCTGCTCCTCTTAGCATGATAAAGAAGATTCAAAGAGAATGAGATGCCAGCTCCTTTCATTCAGTCAGTACCTTCAATCATTTCTGGACATTTTTCAATGGCAAAAATCAATGAATATTGTAAATGCACAAACAGTAATTTCTCCGCATTGCAAGGTGCAATTCTGAAATTTTTTGCTTTTTCCCGCTCCTCTTAGCATGATAAAGAAGATTCAAAGAGAGTGAGGTGCCAGCTCCTTTCATTCAGTCAGTAGCTTCAAACATTTCTGGTATATGAATAACATGTTTTTCAATGGCAAAAATCAATGAATATTGTAAATGCACAAACAGTAATTTCTCCGCATTGCAAGGTGCAATTCTGAAATTTTTTGCTTTTTCCTGCTCCTCTTAGCATGATAAAGAAGATTCAAAGAGAGTGAGATGCCAGCTCCTTTCATTCAGTCAGTACCTTCAATCATTTCTGGACGTTTTTCAATGGCAAAAATCAATGAATATTGTAAATGCACAAACAGTAATTTCTCCGCATTGCAAGGTGCAATTCTGAAATTTTTTGCTTTTTCCCGCTCCTCTTAGCATGATAAAGAAGATTCAAAGAGAGTGAGGTGCCAGCTCCTTTCATTCAGTCAGTAGCTTCAAACATTTCTGGTATATGAATAACATGTTTTTCAATGGCAAAAATCAATGAATATTGTAAATGCACAAACAGTAATTTCTCCGCATTGCAAGGTGCAATTCTGAAATTTTTTGCTTTTTCCTGCTCCTCTTAGCATGATAAAGAAGATTCAAAGAGAGTGAGATGCCAGCTTCTTTCATTCAGTCAGTAGCTTCAATCATTTCTGGATGTTTTTCAATGGCAAAAATCAATGAATATTGTAAATGCACAAACTGTAATTTCTCCGCATTGCAAGGTGCAATTCTGAAATTTTTTGCTTTTTCCTGCTCCTCTTAGCATGATAAAGAAGATTCAAAGAGAGTGAGATGTCAGCTCCTTTCATTCAGTCAGTAGCTTCAATCATTTCTGGACGTTTTTCAATGGCAAAAATCAATGAATATTGTAAATGCACAAACAGTAATTTCTCCGCATTGCAAGGTGCAATTCTGAAATTTTTTGCGTTTTCCTGCTCCTCTTAGCATGATAAAGAAGATTCAAAGAGAGTGAGATGCCAGCTCCTTTCATTCAGTCAGTAGCTTCAATCATTTCTGGACGTTTTTCAATGGCAAAAATCAATGAATATTGTAAATGCACAAACAGTAATTTCTCCGCATTGCAAGGTGCAATTCTGAAATTTTTTGCTTTTTCCTGCTCCTCTTAGCATGATAAAGAAGATTCAAAGAGAGTGAGGTGCCAGCTCCTTTCATTCAGTCAGTAGCTTCAAACATTTCTGGTATATGAATAACATGTTTTTCAATGGCAAAAATCAATGAATATTGTAAATGCACAAACAGTAATTTCTCCGCATTGCAAGGTGCAATTCTGAAATTTTTTGCTTTTTCCTGCTCCTCTTAGCATGATAAAGAAGAATCAAAGAGAGTGAGATGCCAGCTCCTTTCATTCAGTCAGTAGCTTCAATCATTTCTGGACGTTTTTCAATGGCAAAAATCAATGAATATTGTAAATGCACAAACAGTAATTTCTCCGCATTGCAAGGTGCAATTCTGAAATTTTTTGCTTTTTCCTGCTCCTCTTAGCATGATAAAGAAGATTCAAAGAGAGTGAGATGCCAGCTCCTTTCATTCAGTCAGTAGCTTCAATCATTTCTGGACGTTTTTCAAAGGCAAAAATCAATGAATATTGTAAATGCACAAACAGTAATTTCTCCGCATTGCAAGGTGCAATTCTGAAATTTTTTGCTTTTTCCTGCTCCTCTTAGCATGATAAAGAAGATTCAAAGAGAGTGATATGCCAGCTCCTTTCATTCAGTCAGTAGCTTCAAACATTTCTGGTATATGAATAACATGATGTTTTTCAATGGCAAAAATCAATGAATATTGTAAATGCACAAACAGTAATTTCTCCGCATTGCAAGGTGCAAGTCTGAAATTTTTTGCTTTTTCCTGCTCCTCTTAGCATGATAAAGAAGATTCAAAGAGAGTGAGATGCCAGCTACTTTCATTCAGTCAGTAGCTTCAATCATTTCTGGACGTTTTTCAATGGTAAAAATCAATGAATATTGTAAATGCACAAACAGTAATTTCTCCACATTGCAATGTGCAATTCTAAAATTTTTTGCTTTTTCCTGCTTCTCTTAGCATGATAAAGAAGATTCAAAGAGAGTGAGATGCCAGCTCCTTTCATTCAGTCAGTACCTTCAATCATTTCTGGACGTTTTTCAATGGCAAAAATCAATGAATTTTGTAAATGCACAAACAGTAATTTCTCCGCATTGCAAGGTGCAATTCTGAAATTTTTTGCTTTTTCCTGCTCCTCTTAGCATGATAAAGAAGATTCAAAGAGAGTGAGATGCCAGCTCCTTTCATTCAGTCAGTAGCTTCAAACATTTCTGGTATATGAATAACATGATGTTTTTCAATGGCAAAAATCAATGAATATTGTAAATGCACAAACAGTAATTTCTCCGCATTGCAAGGTGCAAGTCTGAAATTTTTTGCTTTTTCCTGCTCCTCTTAGCATGATAAAGAAGATTCAAAGAGAGTGAGATGCCAGCTCCTTTCATTCAGTCAGTAGCTTCAAACATTTCTGGTATATGAATAACATGATGTTTTTCAATGGCAAAAATCAATGAATATTGTAAATGCACAAACAGTAATTTCTCCGCATTGCAAGGTGCAAGTCTGAAATTTTTTGCTTTTTCCTGCTCCTCTTAGCATGATAAAGAAGATTCAAAGAGAGTGAGATGCCAGCTACTTTCATTCAGTCAGTAGCTTCAATCATTTCTGGACGTTTTTCAATGGTAAAAATCAATGAATATTGTAAATGCACAAACAGTAATTTCTCCACATTGCAAGGTGCAATTCTGAAATTTTTTGCTTTTTCCTGCTCCTCTTAGCATGATAAAGAAGATTCAAAGAGAGTGAGATGCCAGCTCCTTTCATTCAGTCAGTAGCTTCAAACATTTCTGGTATATGAATAACATGATGTTTTTCAATGGCAAAAATCAATGAATATTGTAAATGCACAAACAGTAATTTCTCCGCATTGCAAGGTGCAATTCTGAAATTTTTTGCTTTTTCCTGCTCCTCTTAGCATGATAAAGAAGATTCAAAGAGAGTGAGATGCCAGCTCCTTTCATTCAGTCAGTAGCTTCAATCATTTCTGGACGTTTTTCAATGGCAAAAATCAATGAATATTGTAAATGCACAAACAGTAATTTCTCCGCATTGCAAGGTGCAATTCTGAAATTTTTTGCTTTTTCCTGCTCCTCTTAGCATGATAAAGAAGATTCAAAGAGAATGAGATGCCAGCTCCTTTCATTCAGTCAGTACCTTCAATCATTTCTGGACATTTTTCAATGGCAAAAATCAATGAATATTGTAAATGCACAAACAGTAATTTCTCCGCATTGCAAGGTGCAATTCTGAAATTTTTTGCTTTTTCCCGCTCCTCTTAGCATGATAAAGAAGATTCAAAGAGAGTGAGGTGCCAGCTCCTTTCATTCAGTCAGTAGCTTCAAACATTTCTGGTATATGAATAACATGTTTTTCAATGGCAAAAATCAATGAATATTGTAAATGCACAAACAGTAATTTCTCCGCATTGCAAGGTGCAATTCTGAAATTTTTTGCTTTTTCCTGCTCCTCTTAGCATGATAAAGAAGATTCAAAGAGAGTGAGATGCCAGCTCCTTTCATTCAGTCAGTACCTTCAATCATTTCTGGACGTTTTTCAATGGCAAAAATCAATGAATATTGTAAATGCACAAACAGTAATTTCTCCGCATTGCAAGGTGCAATTCTGAAATTTTTTGCTTTTTCCCGCTCCTCTTAGCATGATAAAGAAGATTCAAAGAGAGTGAGGTGCCAGCTCCTTTCATTCAGTCAGTAGCTTCAAACATTTCTGGTATATGAATAACATGTTTTTCAATGGCAAAAATCAATGAATATTGTAAATGCACAAACAGTAATTTCTCCGCATTGCAAGGTGCAAGTCTGAAATTTTTTGCTTTTTCCTGCTCCTCTTAGCATGATAAAGAAGATTCAAAGAGAGTGAGATGCCAGCTACTTTCATTCAGTCAGTAGCTTCAATCATTTCTGGACGTTTTTCAATGGTAAAAATCAATGAATATTGTAAATGCACAAACAGTAATTTCTCCACATTGCAATGTGCAATTCTAAAATTTTTTGCTTTTTCCTGCTTCTCTTAGCATGATAAAGAAGATTCAAAGAGAGTGAGATGCCAGCTCCTTTCATTCAGTCAGTACCTTCAATCATTTCTGGACGTTTTTCAATGGCAAAAATCAATGAATTTTGTAAATGCACAAACAGTAATTTCTCCGCATTGCAAGGTGCAATTCTGAAATTTTTTGCTTTTTCCTGCTCCTCTTAGCATGATAAAGAAGATTCAAAGAGAGTGAGATGCCAGCTCCTTTCATTCAGTCAGTAGCTTCAAACATTTCTGGTATATGAATAACATGATGTTTTTCAATGGCAAAAATCAATGAATATTGTAAATGCACAAACAGTAATTTCTCCGCATTGCAAGGTGCAAGTCTGAAATTTTTTGCTTTTTCCTGCTCCTCTTAGCATGATAAAGAAGATTCAAAGAGAGTGAGATGCCAGCTCCTTTCATTCAGTCAGTAGCTTCAAACATTTCTGGTATATGAATAACATGATGTTTTTCAATGGCAAAAATCAATGAATATTGTAAATGCACAAACAGTAATTTCTCCGCATTGCAAGGTGCAAGTCTGAAATTTTTTGCTTTTTCCTGCTCCTCTTAGCATGATAAAGAAGATTCAAAGAGAGTGAGATGCCAGCTACTTTCATTCAGTCAGTAGCTTCAATCATTTCTGGACGTTTTTCAATGGTAAAAATCAATGAATATTGTAAATGCACAAACAGTAATTTCTCCACATTGCAAGGTGCAATTCTGAAATTTTTTGCTTTTTCCTGCTCCTCTTAGCATGATAAAGAAGATTCAAAGAGAGTGAGATGCCAGCTCCTTTCATTCAGTCAGTAGCTTCAAACATTTCTGGTATATGAATAACATGATGTTTTTCAATGGCAAAAATCAATGAATATTGTAAATGCACAAACAGTAATTTCTCCGCATTGCAAGGTGCAATTCTGAAATTTTTTGCTTTTTCCTGCTCCTCTTAGCATGATAAAGAAGATTCAAAGAGAGTGAGATGCCAGCTCCTTTCATTCAGTCAGTAGCTTCAATCATTTCTGGACGTTTTTCAATGGCAAAAATCAATGAATATTGTAAATGCACAAACAGTAATTTCTCCGCATTGCAAGGTGCAATTCTGAAATTTTTTGCTTTTTCCTGCTCCTCTTAGCATGATAAAGAAGATTCAAAGAGAATGAGATGCCAGCTCCTTTCATTCAGTCAGTACCTTCAATCATTTCTGGACATTTTTCAATGGCAAAAATCAATGAATATTGTAAATGCACAAACAGTAATTTCTCCGCATTGCAAGGTGCAATTCTGAAATTTTTTGCTTTTTCCCGCTCCTCTTAGCATGATAAAGAAGATTCAAAGAGAGTGAGGTGCCAGCTCCTTTCATTCAGTCAGTAGCTTCAAACATTTCTGGTATATGAATAACATGTTTTTCAATGGCAAAAATCAATGAATATTGTAAATGCACAAACAGTAATTTCTCCGCATTGCAAGGTGCAATTCTGAAATTTTTTGCTTTTTCCTGCTCCTCTTAGCATGATAAAGAAGATTCAAAGAGAGTGAGATGCCAGCTCCTTTCATTCAGTCAGTACCTTCAATCATTTCTGGACGTTTTTCAATGGCAAAAATCAATGAATATTGTAAATGCACAAACAGTAATTTCTCCGCATTGCAAGGTGCAATTCTGAAATTTTTTGCTTTTTCCCGCTCCTCTTAGCATGATAAAGAAGATTCAAAGAGAGTGAGGTGCCAGCTCCTTTCATTCAGTCAGTAGCTTCAAACATTTCTGGTATATGAATAACATGTTTTTCAATGGCAAAAATCAATGAATATTGTAAATGCACAAACAGTAATTTCTCCGCATTGCAAGGTGCAATTCTGAAATTTTTTGCTTTTTCCTGCTCCTCTTAGCATGATAAAGAAGATTCAAAGAGAGTGAGATGCCAGCTCCTTTCATTCAGTCAGTAGCTTCAATCATTTCTGGACGTTTTTCAATGGTAAAAATCAATGAATATTGTAAATGCACAAACAGTAATTTCTCCACATTGCAAGGTGCAATTCTGAAATTTTTTGCTTTTTCCTGCTCCTCTTAGCATGATAAAGAAGATTCAAAGAGAGTGAGATGCCAGCTCCTTTCATTCAGTCAGTAGCTTCAAACATTTCTGGTATATGAATAACATGATGTTTTTCAATGGCAAAAATCAATGAATATTGTAAATGCACAAACAGTAATTTCTCCGCATTGCAAGGTGCAAGTCTGAAATTTTTTGCTTTTTCCTGCTCCTCTTAGCATGATAAAGAAGATTCAAAGAGAGTGAGATGCCAGCTACTTTCATTCAGTCAGTAGCTTCAATCATTTCTGGACGTTTTTCAATGGTAAAAATCAATGAATATTGTAAATGCACAAACAGTTATTTCTCCACATTGCAAGGTGCAATTCTGAAATTTTTTGCTTTTTCCTGCTCCTCTTAGCATGATAAAGAAGATTCAAAGAGAGTGAGATGCCAACTCCTTTCATTCAGTCAGTAGCTTCAAACATTTCTGGTATATGAATAACATGATGTTTTTCAATGGCAAAAATCAATGAATATTGTAAATGCACAAACAGTAATTTCTCCGCATTGCAAGGTGCAATTCTGAAATTTTTTGCTTTTTCCTGCTCCTCTTAGCATGATAAAGAAGATTCAAAGAGAGTGAGATGCCAGCTCCTTTCATTCAGTCAGTAGCTTCAATCATTTCTGGACGTTTTTCAATGGCAAAAATCAATGAATATTGTAAATGCACAAACAGTAATTTCTCCGCATTGCAAGGTGCAATTCTGAAATTTTTTGCTTTTTCCTGCTCCTCTTAGCATGATAAAGAAGATTCAAAGAGAGTGAGATGCCAGCTCCTTTCATTCAGTCAGTACCTTCAATAATTTCTGGACGTTTTTCAATGGCAAAAATCAATGAATATTGTAAATGCACAAACAGTAATTTCTCCGCATTGCAAGGTGCAATTCTGAAATTTTTTGCTTTTTCCCGCTCCTCTTAGCATGATAAAGAAGATTCAAAGAGAGTGAGGTGCCAGCTCCTTTCATTCAGTCAGTAGCTTCAAACATTTCTGGTATATGAATAACATGTTTTTCAATGGCAAAAATCAATGAATATTGTAAATGCACAAACAGTAATTTCTCCGCATTGCAAGGTGCAATTCTGAAATTTTTTGCTTTTTCCTGCTCCTCTTAGCATGATAAAGAAGATTCAAAGAGAGTGAGATGCCAGCTCCTTTCATTCAGTCAGTACCTTCAATCATTTCTGGACGTTTTTCAATGGCAAAAATCAATGAATATTGTAAATGCACAAACAGTAATTTCTCCGCATTGCAAGGTGCAATTCTGAAATTTTTTGCTTTTTCCCGCTCCTCTTAGCATGATAAAGAAGATTCAAAGAGAGTGAGGTGCCAGCTCCTTTCATTAAGTCAGTAGCTTCAAACATTTCTGGTATATGAATAACATGTTTTTCAATGGCAAAAATCAAT
This sequence comes from Phyllobates terribilis, assembly GCF_046119375.1. NCBI lineage: Eukaryota > Metazoa > Chordata > Amphibia > Anura > Dendrobatidae > Phyllobates > Phyllobates terribilis. The sequence goes on from NW_027364392.1 coordinate 185,979, forward strand.
GAATATTGTAAATGCACAAACAGTAATTTCTCCGCATTGCAAGGTGCAATTCTGAAATTTTTTGCTTTTTCCTGCTCCTCTTAGCATGATAAAGAAGATTCAAAGAGAGTGAGATGCCAGCTCCTTTCATTCAGTCAGTAGCTTCAATCATTTCTGGACGTTTTTCAATGGTAAAAATCAATGAATATTGTAAATGCACAAACAGTAATTTCTCCACATTGCAAGGTGCAATTCTGAAATTTTTTGCTTTTTCCTGCTCCTCTTAGCATGATAAAGAAGATTCAAAGAGAGTGAGATGCCAGCTCCTTTCATTCAGTCAGTAGCTTCAAACATTTCTGGTATATGAATAACATGATGTTTTTCAATGGCAAAAATCAATGAATATTGTAAATGCACAAACAGTAATTTCTCCGCATTGCAAGGTGCAAGTCTGAAATTTTTTGCTTTTTCCTGCTCCTCTTAGCATGATAAAGAAGATTCAAAGAGAGTGAGATGCCAGCTACTTTCATTCAGTCAGTAGCTTCAATCATTTCTGGACGTTTTTCAATGGTAAAAATCAATGAATATTGTAAATGCACAAACAGTTATTTCTCCACATTGCAAGGTGCAATTCTGAAATTTTTTGCTTTTTCCTGCTCCTCTTAGCATGATAAAGAAGATTCAAAGAGAGTGAGATGCCAACTCCTTTCATTCAGTCAGTAGCTTCAAACATTTCTGGTATATGAATAACATGATGTTTTTCAATGGCAAAAATCAATGAATATTGTAAATGCACAAACAGTAATTTCTCCGCATTGCAAGGTGCAATTCTGAAATTTTTTGCTTTTTCCTGCTCCTCTTAGCATGATAAAGAAGATTCAAAGAGAGTGAGATGCCAGCTCCTTTCATTCAGTCAGTAGCTTCAATCATTTCTGGACGTTTTTCAATGGCAAAAATCAATGAATATTGTAAATGCACAAACAGTAATTTCTCCGCATTGCAAGGTGCAATTCTGAAATTTTTTGCTTTTTCCTGCTCCTCTTAGCATGATAAAGAAGATTCAAAGAGAGTGAGATGCCAGCTCCTTTCATTCAGTCAGTACCTTCAATCATTTCTGGACGTTTTTCAATGGCAAAAATCAATGAATATTGTAAATGCACAAACAGTAATTTCTCCGCATTGCAAGGTGCAATTCTGAAATTTTTTGCTTTTTCCCGCTCCTCTTAGCATGATAAAGAAGATTCAAAGAGAGTGAGGTGCCAGCTCCTTTCATTCAGTCAGTAGCTTCAAACATTTCTGGTATATGAATAACATGTTTTTCAATGGCAAAAATCAATGAATATTGTAAATGCACAAACAGTAATTTCTCCGCATTGCAAGGTGCAATTCTGAAATTTTTTGCTTTTTCCTGCTCCTCTTAGCATGATAAAGAAGATTCAAAGAGAGTGAGATGCCAGCTCCTTTCATTCAGTCAGTAGCTTCAATCATTTCTGGACGTTTTTCAATGGCAAAAATCAATGAATATTGTAAATGCACAAGCAGTAATTTCTCCGCATTGCAAGGTGCAATTCTGAAATTTTTTGCTTTTTCCTGCTCCTCTTAGCATGATAAAGAAGATTCAAAGAGAGTGAGATGCCAGCTCCTTTCATTCAGTCAGTAGCTTCAATCATTTCTGGACGTTTTTCAATGGCAAAAATCAATGAATATTGTAAATGCACAAACAGTAATTTCTCCGCATTGCAAGGTGCAATTCTGAAATTTTTTGCTTTTTCCTGCTCCTCTTAGCATGATAAAGAAGATTCAAAGAGAGTGAGATGCCAGCTCCTTTCATTCAGTCAGTAGCTTCAAACATTTCTGGTATATGAATAACATGATGTTTTTCAATGGCAAAAATCAATGAATATTGTAAATGCACAAACAGTAATTTCTCCGCATTGCAAGGTGCAAGTCTGAAATTTTTTGCTTTTTCCTGCTCCTCTTAGCATGATAAAGAAGATTCAAAGAGAGTGAGATGCCAGCTACTTTCATTCAGTCAGTAGCTTCAATCATTTCTGGACGTTTTTCAATGGTAAAAATCAATGAATATTGTAAATGCACAAACAGTAATTTCTCCACATTGCAAGGTGCAATTCTGAAATTTTTTGCTTTTTCCTGCTCCTCTTAGCATGATAAAGAAGATTCAAAGAGAGTGAGATGCCAGCTCCTTTCATTCAGTCAGTAGCTTCAAACATTTCTGGTATATGAATAACATGATGTTTTTCAATGGCAAAAATCAATGAATATTGTAAATGCACAAACAGTAATTTCTCCGCATTGCAAGGTGCAATTCTGAAATTTTTTGCTTTTTCCTGCTCCTCTTAGCATGATAAAGAAGATTCAAAGAGAGTGAGATGCCAGCTCCTTTCATTCAGTCAGTAGCTTCAATCATTTCTGGACGTTTTTCAATGGCAAAAATCAATGAATATTGTAAATGCACAAACAGTAATTTCTCCGCATTGCAAGGTGCAATTCTGAAATTTTTTGCTTTTTCCTGCTCCTCTTAGCATGATAAAGAAGATTCAAAGAGAGTGAGATGTCAGCTCCTTTCATTCAGTCAGTAGCTTCAAACATTTCTGGTATATGAATAACATGATGTTTTTCAATGGCTAAAATCAATGAATATTGTAAATGCACAAACAGTAATTTCTCCGCATTGCAAGGTGCAATTCTGAAATTTTTTGCTTTTTCCTGCTCCTCTTAGCATGATAAAGAAGATTCAAAGAGAGTGAGATGCCAGCTCCTTTCATTCAGTCAGTAGCTTCAATCATTTCTGGACGTTTTTCAATGGCAAAAATCAATGAATATTGTAAATGCACAAACAGTAATTTCTCCGCATTGCAAGGTGCAATTCTGAAATTTTTTGCTTTTTCCTGCTCCTCTTAGCATGATAAAGAAGATTCAAAGAGAGTGAGATGCCAGCTCCTTTCATTCAGTCAGTAGCTTCAATCATTTCTGGACGTTTTTCAATGGTAAAAATCAATGAATATTGTAAATGCACAAACAGTAATTTCTCCACATTGCAAGGTGCAATTCTGAAATTTTTTGCTTTTTCCTGCTCCTCTTAGCATGATAAAGAAGATTCAAAGAGAGTGAGATGCCAGCTCCTTTCATTCAGTCAGTAGCTTCAAACATTTCTGGTATATGAATAACATGATGTTTTTCAATGGCAAAAATCAATGAATATTGTAAATGCACAAACAGTAATTTCTCCGCATTGCAAGGTGCAATTCTGAAATTTTTTGCTTTTTCCTGCTCCTCTTAGCATGATAAAGAAGATTCAAAGAGAGTGAGATGCCAGCTCCTTTCATTCAGTCAGTAGCTTCAATCATTTCTGGACGTTTTTCAATGGCAAAAATCAATGAATATTGTAAATGCACAAACAGTAATTTCTCCGCATTGCAAGGTGCAATTCTGAAATTTTTTGCTTTTTCCTGCTCCTCTTAGCATGATAAAGAAGATTCAAAGAGAGTGAGATGCCAGCTCCTTTCATTCAGTCAGTACCTTCAATCATTTCTGGACGTTTTTCAATGGCAAAAATCAATGAATATTGTAAATGCACAAACAGTAATTTCTCCGCATTGCAAGGTGCAATTCTGAAATTTTTTGCTTTTTCCCGCTCCTCTTAGCATGATAAAGAAGATTCAAAGAGAGTGAGGTGCCAGCTCCTTTCATTCAGTCAGTAGCTTCAAACATTTCTGGTATATGAATAACATGTTTTTCAATGGCAAAAATCAATGAATATTGTAAATGCACAAACAGTAATTTCTCCGCATTGCAAGGTGCAATTCTGAAATTTTTTGCTTTTTCCTGCTCCTCTTAGCATGATAAAGAAGATTCAAAGAGAGTGAGATGCCAGCTCCTTTCATTCAGTCAGTAGCTTCAATCATTTCTGGACGTTTTTCAATGGCAAAAATCAATGAATATTGTAAATGCACAAGCAGTAATTTCTCCGCATTGCAAGGTGCAATTCTGAAATTTTTTGCTTTTTCCTGCTCCTCTTAGCATGATAAAGAAGATTCAAAGAGAGTGAGATGCCAGCTCCTTTCATTCAGTCAGTAGCTTCAATCATTTCTGGACGTTTTTCAATGGCAAAAATTAATGAATATTGTAAATGCACAAACAGTAGTATCTCCGCATTGCAAGGTGCAATTCTGAAATTTTTTGCTTTTTCCTGCTCCTCTTAGCATGATAAAGAAGATTCAAAGAGAGTGAGATGCCAGCTCCTTTCATTCAGTCAGTAGCTTCAAACATTTCTGGTATATGAATAACATGATGTTTTTCAATGGCAAAAATCAATGAATATTGTAAATGCACAAACAGTAATTTCTCCGCATTGCAAGGTGCAAGTCTGAAATTTTTTGCTTTTTCCTGCTCCTCTTAGCATGATAAAGAAGATTCAAAGAGAGTGAGATGCCAGCTACTTTCATTCAGTCAGTAGCTTCAATCATTTCTGGACGTTTTTCAATGGTAAAAATCAATGAATATTGTAAATGCACAAACAGTAATTTCTCCACATTGCAAGGTGCAATTCTGAAATTTTTTGCTTTTTCCTGCTCCTCTTAGCATGATAAAGAAGATTCAAAGAGAGTGAGATGCCAGCTCCTTTCATTCAGTCAGTAGCTTCAAACATTTCTGGTATATGAATAACATGATGTTTTTCAATGGCAAAAATCAATGAATATTGTAAATGCACAAACAGTAATTTCTCCGCATTGCAAGGTGCAATTCTGAAATTTTTTGCTTTTTCCTGCTCCTCTTAGCATGATAAAGAAGATTCAAAGAGAGTGAGATGCCAGCTCCTTTCATTCAGTCAGTAGCTTCAATCATTTCTGGACGTTTTTCAATGGCAAAAATCAATGAATATTGTAAATGCACAAACAGTAATTTCTCCGCATTGCAAGGTGCAATTCTGAAATTTTTTGCTTTTTCCTGCTCCTCTTAGCATGATAAAGAAGATTCAAAGAGAGTGAGATGTCAGCTCCTTTCATTCAGTCAGTAGCTTCAAACATTTCTGGTATATGAATAACATGATGTTTTTCAATGGCTAAAATCAATGAATATTGTAAATGCACAAACAGTAATTTCTCCGCATTGCAAGGTGCAATTCTGAAATTTTTTGCTTTTTCCTGCTCCTCTTAGCATGATAAAGAAGATTCAAAGAGAGTGAGATGCCAGCTCCTTTCATTCAGTCAGTAGCTTCAATCATTTCTGGACGTTTTTCAATGGCAAAAATCAATGAATATTGTAAATGCACAAACAGTAATTTCTCCGCATTGCAAGGTGCAATTCTGAAATTTTTTGCTTTTTCCTGCTCCTCTTAGCATGATAAAGAAGATTCAAAGAGAGTGAGATGCCAGCTCCTTTCATTCAGTCAGTAGCTTCAATCATTTCTGGACGTTTTTCAATGGTAAAAATCAATGAATATTGTAAATGCACAAACAGTAATTTCTCCACATTGCAAGGTGCAATTCTGAAATTTTTTGCTTTTTCCTGCTCCTCTTAGCATGATAAAGAAGATTCAAAGAGAGTGAGATGCCAGCTCCTTTCATTCAGTCAGTAGCTTCAAACATTTCTGGTATATGAATAACATGATGTTTTTCAATGGCAAAAATCAATGAATATTGTAAATGCACAAACAGTAATTTCTCCGCATTGCAAGGTGCAATTCTGAAATTTTTTGCTTTTTCCTGCTCCTCTTAGCATGATAAAGAAGATTCAAAGAGAGTGAGATGCCAGCTCCTTTCATTCAGTCAGTAGCTTCAATCATTTCTGGACGTTTTTCAATGGCAAAAATCAATGAATATTGTAAATGCACAAACAGTAATTTCTCCGCATTGCAAGGTGCAATTCTGAAATTTTTTGCTTTTTCCTGCTCCTCTTAGCATGATAAAGAAGATTCAAAGAGAGTGAGATGTCAGCTCCTTTCATTCAGTCAGTAGCTTCAAACATTTCTGGTATATGAATAACATGATGTTTTTCAATGGCTAAAATCAATGAATATTGTAAATGCACAAACAGTAATTTCTCCGCATTGCAAGGTGCAATTCTGAAATTTTTTGCTTTTTCCTGCTCCTCTTAGCATGATAAAGAAGATTCAAAGAGAGTGAGATGCCAGCTCCTTTCATTCAGTCAGTAGCTTCAATCATTTCTGGACGTTTTTCAATGGCAAAAATCAATGAATATTGTAAATGCACAAACAGTAATTTCTCCGCATTGCAAGGTGCAATTCTGAAATTTTTTGCTTTTTCCTGCTCCTCTTAGCATGATAAAGAAGATTCAAAGAGAGTGAGATGCCAGCTCCTTTCATTCAGTCAGTAGCTTCAATCATTTCTGGACGTTTTTCAATGGCAAAAATCAATGAATATTGTAAATGCACAAACAGTAATTTCTCCGCATTGCAAGGTGCAATTCTGAAATTTTTTGCTTTTTCCTGCTCCTCTTAGCATGATAAAGAAGATTCAAAGAGAGTGAGATGCCAGCTCCTTTCATTCAGTCAGTAGCTTCAAACATTTCTGGAATATGAATAACATGATGTTTTTCAATGGCAAAAATCAATGAATATTGTAAATGCACAAACAGTAATTTCTCCGCATTGCAAGGTGCAAGTCTGAAATTTTTTGCTTTTTCCTGCTCCTCTTAGCATGATAAAGAAGATTCAAAGAGAGTGAGATGCCAGCTACTTTCATTCAGTCAGTAGCTTCAATCATTTCTGGACGTTTTTCAATGGTAAAAATCAATGAATATTGTAAATGCACAAACAGTAATTTCTCCACATTGCAATGTGCAATTCTAAAATTTTTTGCTTTTTCCTGCTCCTCTTAGCATGATAAAGAAGATTCAAAGAGAGTGAGATGCCAGCTCCTTTCATTCAGTCAGTAGCTTCAAACATTTCTGGTATATGAATAACATGATGTTTTTCAATGGCAAAAATCAATGAATATTGTAAATGCACAAACAGTAATTTCTCCGCATTGCAAGGTGCAATTCTGAAATTTTTTGCTTTTTCCTGCTCCTCTTAGCATGATAAAGAAGATTCAAAGAGAGTGAGGTGCCAGCTCCTTTCATTCAGTCAGTAGCTTCAAACATTTCTGGTATATGAATAACATGTTTTTCAATGGCAAAAATCAATGAATATTGTAAATGCACAAACAGTAATTTCTCCGCATTGCAAGGTGCAATTCTGAAATTTTTTGCTTTTTCCTGCTCCTCTTAGCATGATAAAGAAGATTCAAAGAGAGTGAGATGCCAGCTCCTTTCATTCAATCAGTAGCTTCAATCATTTCTGGACGTTTATCAATGGCAAAAATCAATGAATATTGTAAATGCACAAACAGTAATTTCTCCGCATTGCAAGGTGCAATTCTGAAATTTTTTGCTTTTTCCTGCTCCTCTTAGCATGATAAAGAAGATTCAAAGAGAGTGAGATGCCAGCTCCTTTCATTCAGTCAGTAGCTTCAAACATTTCTGGTATATGAATAACATGATGTTTTTCAATGGCAAAAATCAATGAATATTGTAAATGCACAAACAGTAATTTCTCCGCATTGCAAGGTGCAAGTCTGAAATTTTTTGCTTTTTCCTGCTCCTCTTAGCATGATAAAGAAGATTCAAAGAGAGTGAGATGCCAGCTACTTTCATTCAGTCAGTAGCTTCAATCATTTCTGGACGTTTTTCAATGGTAAAAATCAATGAATATTGTAAATGCACAAACAGTAATTTCTCCACATTGCAAGGTGCAATTCTGAAATTTTTTGCTTTTTCCTGCTCCTCTTAGCATGATAAAGAAGATTCAAAGAGAGTGAGATGCCAGCTCCTTTCATTCAGTCAGTAGCTTCAAACATTTCTGGTATATGAATAACATGATGTTTTTCAATGGCAAAAATCAATGAATATTGTAAATGCACAAACAGTAATTTCTCCGCATTGCAAGGTGCAATTCTGAAATTTTTTGCTTTTTCCTGCTCCTCTTAGCATGATAAAGAAGATTCAAAGAGAGTGAGATGCCAGCTCCTTTCATTCAGTCAGTAGCTTCAATCATTTCTGGACGTTTTTCAATGGCAAAAATCAATGAATATTGTAAATGCACAAACAGTAATTTCTCCGCATTGCAAGGTGCAATTCTGAAATTTTTTGCTTTTTCCTGCTCCTCTTAGCATGATAAAGAAGATTCAAAGAGAGTGAGATGTCAGCTCCTTTCATTCAGTCAGTAGCTTCAAACATTTCTGGTATATGAATAACATGATGTTTTTCAATGGCTAAAATCAATGAATATTGTAAATGCACAAACAGTAATTTCTCCGCATTGCAAGGTGCAATTCTGAAATTTTTTGCTTTTTCCTGCTCCTCTTAGCATGATAAAGAAGATTCAAAGAGAGTGAGATGCCAGCTCCTTTCATTCAGTCAGTAGCTTCAATCATTTCTGGACGTTTTTCAATGGCAAAAATCAATGAATATTGTAAATGCACAAACAGTAATTTCTCCGCATTGCAAGGTGCAATTCTGAAATTTTTTGCTTTTTCCTGCTCCTCTTAGCATGATAAAGAAGATTCAAAGAGAGTGAGATGCCAGCTCCTTTCATTCAGTCAGTAGCTTCAATCATTTCTGGACGTTTTTCAATGGTAAAAATCAATGAATATTGTAAATGCACAAACAGTAATTTCTCCACATTGCAAGGTGCAATTCTGAAATTTTTTGCTTTTTCCTGCTCCTCTTAGCATGATAAAGAAGATTCAAAGAGAGTGAGATGCCAGCTCCTTTCATTCAGTCAGTAGCTTCAAACATTTCTGGTATATGAATAACATGATGTTTTTCAATGGCAAAAATCAATGAATATTGTAAATGCACAAACAGTAATTTCTCCGCATTGCAAGGTGCAATTCTGAAATTTTTTGCTTTTTCCTGCTCCTCTTAGCATGATAAAGAAGATTCAAAGAGAGTGAGATGCCAGCTCCTTTCATTCAGTCAGTAGCTTCAATCATTTCTGGACGTTTTTCAATGGCAAAAATCAATGAATATTGTAAATGCACAAACAGTAATTTCTCCGCATTGCAAGGTGCAATTCTGAAATTTTTTGCTTTTTCCTGCTCCTCTTAGCATGATAAAGAAGATTCAAAGAGAGTGAGATGTCAGCTCCTTTCATTCAGTCAGTAGCTTCAAACATTTCTGGTATATGAATAACATGATGTTTTTCAATGGCTAAAATCAATGAATATTGTAAATGCACAAACAGTAATTTCTCCGCATTGCAAGGTGCAATTCTGAAATTTTTTGCTTTTTCCTGCTCCTCTTAGCATGATAAAGAAGATTCAAAGAGAGTGAGATGCCAGCTCCTTTCATTCAGTCAGTAGCTTCAATCATTTCTGGACGTTTTTCAATGGCAAAAATCAATGAATATTGTAAATGCACAAACAGTAATTTCTCCGCATTGCAAGGTGCAATTCTGAAATTTTTTGCTTTTTCCTGCTCCTCTTAGCATGATAAAGAAGATTCAAAGAGAGTGAGATGCCAGCTCCTTTCATTCAGTCAGTAGCTTCAATCATTTCTGGACGTTTTTCAATGGCAAAAATCAATGAATATTGTAAATGCACAAACAGTAATTTCTCCGCATTGCAAGGTGCAATTCTGAAATTTTTTGCTTTTTCCTGCTCCTCTTAGCATGATAAAGAAGATTCAAAGAGAGTGAGATGCCAGCTCCTTTCATTCAGTCAGTAGCTTCAAACATTTCTGGAATATGAATAACATGATGTTTTTCAATGGCAAAAATCAATGAATATTGTAAATGCACAAACAGTAATTTCTCCGCATTGCAAGGTGCAAGTCTGAAATTTTTTGCTTTTTCCTGCTCCTCTTAGCATGATAAAGAAGATTCAAAGAGAGTGAGATGCCAGCTACTTTCATTCAGTCAGTAGCTTCAATCATTTCTGGACGTTTTTCAATGGTAAAAATCAATGAATATTGTAAATGCACAAACAGTAATTTCTCCACATTGCAATGTGCAATTCTAAAATTTTTTGCTTTTTCCTGCTCCTCTTAGCATGATAAAGAAGATTCAAAGAGAGTGAGATGCCAGCTCCTTTCATTCAGTCAGTAGCTTCAAACATTTCTGGTATATGAATAACATGATGTTTTTCAATGGCAAAAATCAATGAATATTGTAAATGCACAAACAGTAATTTCTCCGCATTGCAAGGTGCAATTCTGAAATTTTTTGCTTTTTCCTGCTCCTCTTAGCATGATAAAGAAGATTCAAAGAGAGTGAGATGCCAACTCCTTTCATTCAGTCAGTAGCTTCAAACATTTCTGGTATATGAATAACATGATGTTTTTCAATGGCAAAAATCAATGAATATTGTAAATGCACAAACAGTAATTTCTCCGCATTGCAAGGTGCAATTCTGAAATTTTTTGCTTTTTCCTGCTCCTCTTAGCATGATAAAGAAGATTCAAAGAGAGTGAGGTGCCAGCTCCTTTCATTCAGTCAGTAGCTTCAAACATTTCTGGTATATGAATAACATGTTTTTCAATGGCAAAAATCAATGAATATTGTAAATGCACAAACAGTAATTTCTCCGCATTGCAAGGTGCAATTCTGAAATTTTTTGCTTTTTCCTGCTCCTCTTAGCATGATAAAGAAGATTCAAAGAGAGTGAGATGCCAGCTCCTTTCATTCAATCAGTAGCTTCAATCATTTCTGGACGTTTATCAATGGCAAAAATCAATGAATATTGTAAATGCACAAACAGTAATTTCTCCGCATTGCAAGGTGCAATTCTGAAATTTTTTGCTTTTTCCTGCTCCTCTTAGCATGATAAAGAAGATTCAAAGAGAGTGAGATGCCAGCTCCTTTCATTCAGTCAGTAGCTTCAATCATTTCTGGACGTTTTTCAATGGCAAAAATCAATGAATATTGTAAATGCACAAACAGTAATTTCTCCGCATTGCAAGGTGCAATTCTGAAATTTTTTGCTTTTTCCTGCTCCTCTTAGCATGATAAAGAAGATTCAAAGAGAGTGAGATGCCAGCTCCTTTGATTCAGTCAGTATCTTCAAACATTTCTGGTATATGAATAACATGATGTTTTTCAATGGCAAAAATCAATGAATATTGTAAATGCACAAACAGTAATTTCTCCGCATTGCAAGGTGCAAGTCTGAAATTTTTTGCTTTTTCCTGCTCCTCTTAGCATGATAAAGAAGATTCAAAGAGAGTGAGATGCCAGCTACTTTCATTCAGTCAGTAGCTTCAATCATTTCTGGACGTTTTTCAATGGTAAAAATCAATGAATATTGTAAATGCACAAACAGTAATTTCTCCACATTGCAAGGTGCAATTCTGAAATTTTTTGCTTTTTCCTGCTCCTCTTAGCATGATAAAGAAGATTCAAAGAGAGTGAGATGCCAGCTCCTTTCATTCAGTCAGAAGCATCAAACATTTCTGGTATATGAATAACATGATGTTTTTCAATGGCAAAAATCAATGAATATTGTAAATGCACAAACAGTAATTTCTCCGCATTGCAAGGTGCAAGTCTGAAATTTTTTGCTTTTTCCTGCTCCTCTTAGCATGATAAAGAAGATTCAAAGAGAGTGAGATGCCAGCTACTTTCATTCAGTCAGTAGCTTCAATCATTTCTGGACGTTTTTCAATGGTAAAAATCAATGAATATTGTAAATGCACAAACAGTAATTTCTCCACATTGCAAGGTGCAATTCTGAAATTTTTTGCTTTTTCCTGCTCCTCTTAGCATGATAAAGAAGATTCAAAGAGAGTGAGATGCCAGCTCCTTTCATTCAGTCAGTAGCTTCAAACATTTCTGGTATATGAATAACATGATGTTTTTCAATGGCAAAAATCAATGAATATTGTAAATGCACAAACAGTAATTTCTCCACATTGCAAGGTGCAATTCTGAAATTTTTTGCTTTTTCCTGCTCCTCTTAGCATGATAAAGAAGATTCAAAGAGAGTGAGATGCCAGCTCCTTTCATTCAGTCAGTAGCTTCAAACATTTCTGGTATATGAATAACATGATGTTTTTCAATGGCAAAAATCAATGAATATTGTAAATGCACAAACAGTAATTTCTCCGCATTGCAAGGTGCAATTCTGAAATTTTTTGCTTTTTCCTGCTCCTCTTAGCATGATAAAGAAGATTCAAAGAGAGTGAGATGCCAGCTCCTTTCATTCAGTCAGTAGCTTCAATCATTTCTGGACGTTTTTCAATGGCAAAAATCAATGAATATTGTAAATGCACAAACAGTAATTTCTCCGCATTGCAAGGTGCAATTCTGAAATTTTTTGCTTTTTCCTGCTCCTCTTAGCATGATAAAGAAGATTCAAAGAGAGTGAGATGTCAGCTCCTTTCATTCAGTCAGTAGCTTCAAACATTTCTGGTATATGAATAACATGATGTTTTTCAATGGCAAAAATCAATGAATATTGTAAATGCACAAACAGTAATTTCTCCGCATTGCAAGGTGCAATTCTGAAATTTTTTGCTTTTTCCTGCTCCTCTTAGCATGATAAAGAAGATTCAAAGAGAGTGAGATGCCAGCTCCTTTCATTCAGTCAGTAGCTTCAATCATTTCTGGACGTTTTTCAATGGCAAAAATCAATGAATATTGTAAATGCACAAACAGTAATTTCTCCGCATTGCAAGGTGCAATTCTGAAATTTTTTGCTTTTTCCTGCTCCTCTTAGCATGATAAAGAAGATTCAAAGAGAGTGAGATGCCAGCTCCTTTCGTTCAGTCAGTAGCTTCAATCATTTCTGGACGTTTTTCAATGGCAAAAATCATTGAATATTATAAATGCACAAACAGTAATTTCTCCGCATTGCAAGGTGCAATTCTGAAATTTTTTACTTTTTCCTGCTCCTCTTAGCATGATAAAGAAGATTCAAAGAGAGTGAGGTGCCAGCTCCTTTCATTCAGTCAGTAGCTTCAAACATTTCTGGTATATGAATAACATGTTTTTCAATGGCAAAAATCAATGAATATTGTAAATGCACAAACAGTAATTTCTCCGCATTGCAAGGTGCAATTCTGAAATTTTTTGCTTTTTCCTGCTCCTCTTAGCATGATAAAGAAGATTCAAAGAGAGTGAGATGCCAGCTCCTTTCATTCAGTCAGTAGCTTCAATCATTTCTGGACGTTTTTCAATGGTAAAAATCAATGAATATTGTAAATGCACAAACAGTAATTTCTCCACATTGCAAGGTGCAATTCTGAAATTTTTTGCTTTTTCCTGCTCCTCTTAGCATGATAAAGAAGATTCAAAGAGAGTGAGATGCCAGCTCCTTTCATTCAGTCAGTAGCTTCAAACATTTCTGGTATATGAATAACATGATGTTTTTCAATGGCAAAAATCAATGAATATTGTAAATGCACAAACAGTAATTTCTCCGCATTGCAAGGTGCAAGTCTGAAATTTTTTGCTTTTTCCTGCTCCTCTTAGCATGATAAAGAAGATTCAAGGAGAGTGAGATGCCAGCTACTTTCATTCAGTCAGTAGCTTCAATCATTTCTGGACGTTTTTCAATGGTAAAAATCAATGAATATTGTAAATGCACAAACAGTAATTTCTCCACATTGCAAGGTGCAATTCTGAAATTTTTTGCTTTTTCCTGCTCCTCTTAGCATGATAAAGAAGATTCAAAGAGAGTGAGATGCCAGCTCCTTTCATTCAGTCAGAAGCTTCAAACATTTCTGGTATATGAATAACATGATGTTTTTCAATGGCAAAAATCAATGAATATTGTAAATGCACAAACAGTAATTTCTCCGCATTGCAAGGTGCAAGTCTGAAATTTTTTGCTTTTTCCTGCTCCTCTTAGCATGATAAAGAAGATTCAAAGAGAGTGAGATGCCAGCTACTTTCATTCAGTCAGTAGCTTCAATCATTTCTGGACGTTTTTCAATGGTAAAAATCAATGAATATTGTAAATGCACAAACAGTAATTTCTCCACATTGCAAGGTGCAATTCTGAAATTTTTTGCTTTTTCCTGCTCCTCTTAGCATGATAAAGAAGATTCAAAGAGAGTGAGATGCCAGCTCCTTTCATTCAGTCAGTAGCTTCAAACATTTCTGGTATATGAATAACATGATGTTTTTCAATGGCAAAAATCAATGAATATTGTAAATGCACAAACAGTAATTTCTCCACATTGCAAGGTGCAATTCTGAAATTTTTTGCTTTTTCCTGCTCCTCTTAGCATGATAAAGAAGATTCAAAGAGAGTGAGATGCCAGCTCCTTTCATTCAGTCAGTAGCTTCAAACATTTCTGGTATATGAATAACATGATGTTTTTCAATGGCAAAAATCAATGAATATTGTAAATGCACAAACAGTAATTTCTCCGCATTGCAAGGTGCAATTCTGAAATTTTTTGCTTTTTCCTGCTCCTCTTAGCATGATAAAGAAGATTCAAAGAGAGTGAGATGCCAGCTCCTTTCATTCAGTCAGTAGCTTCAATCATTTCTGGACGTTTTTCAATGGCAAAAATCAATGAATATTGTAAATGCACAAACAGTAATTTCTCCGCATTGCAAGGTGCAATTCTGAAATTTTTTGCTTTTTCCTGCTCCTCTTAGCATGATAAAGAAGATTCAAAGAGAGTGAGATGTCAGCTCCTTTCATTCAGTCAGTAGCTTCAAACATTTCTGGTATATGAATAACATGATGTTTTTCAATGGCAAAAATCAATGAATATTGTAAATGCACAAACAGTAATTTCTCCGCATTGCAAGGTGCAATTCTGAAATTTTTTGCTTTTTCCTGCTCCTCTTAGCATGATAAAGAAGATTCAGAGTGAGATGCCAGCTCCTTTCATTGTCAGTAGCTTCAATCATTTCTGGACGTTTTTCAATGGCAAAAATCAATGAATATTGTAAATGCACAAACAGTAATTTCTCCGCATTGCAAGGTGCAATTCTGAAATTTTTTGCTTTTTCCTGCTCCTCTTAGCATGATAAAGAAGATTCAAAGAGAGTGAGATGCCAGCTCCTTTCGTTCAGTCAGTAGCTTCAATCATTTCTGGACGTTTTTCAATGGCAAAAATCATTGAATATTATAAATGCACAAACAGTAATTTCTCCGCATTGCAAGGTGCAATTCTGAAATTTTTTACTTTTTCCTGCTCCTCTTAGCATGATAAAGAAGATTCAAAGAGAGTGAGATGCCAGCTCCTTTCATTCAGTCAGTAGCTTCAATCATTTCTGGTATATGAATAACATGATGTTTTTCAATGGCAAAAATCAATGAATATTGTAAATGCACAAACAGTAATTTCTCCGCATTGCAAGGTGCAATTCTGAAATTTTTTGCTTTTTCCCGCTCCTCTTAGCATGATAAAGAAGATTCAAAGAGAGTGAGGTGCCAGCTCCTTTCATTCAGTCAGTAGCTTCAAACATTTCTGGTATATGAATAACATGTTTTTCAATGGCAAAAATCAATGAATATTGTAAATGCACAAACAGTAATTTCTCCGCATTGCAAGGTGCAATTCTGAAATTTTTTGCTTTTTCCTGCTCCTCTTAGCATGATAAAGAAGATTCAAAGAGAGTGAGATGCCAGCTCCTTTCATTCAGTCAGTAGCTTCAATCATTTCTGGACGTTTTTCAATGGCAAAAATCAATGAATATTGTAAATGCACAAACAGTAATTTCTCCGCATTGCAAGGTGCAAGTCTGAAATTTTTTGCTTTTTCCTGCTCCTCTTAGCATGATAAAGAAGATTCAAAGAGAGTGAGATGCCAGCTACTTTCATTCAGTCAGTAGCTTCAATCATTTCTGGACGTTTTTCAATGGTAAAAATCAATGAATATTGTAAATGCACAAACAGTAATTTCTCCACATTGCAAGGTGCAATTCTGAAATTTTTTGCTTTTTCCTGCTCCTCTTAGCATGATAAAGAAGATTCAAAGAGAGTGAGATGCCAGCTCCTTTCATTCAGTCAGTAGCTTCAAACATTTCTGGTATATGAATAACATGATGTTTTTCAATGGCAAAAATCAATGAATATTGTAAATGCACAAACAGTAATTTCTCCACATTGCAAGGTGCAATTCTGAAATTTTTTGCTTTTTCCTGCTCCTCTTAGCATGATAAAGAAGATTCAAAGAGAGTGAGATGCCAGCTCCTTTCATTCAGTCAGTAGCTTCAAACATTTCTGGTATATGAATAACATGATGTTTTTCAATGGCAAAAATCAATGAATATTGTAAATGCACAAACAGTAATTTCTCCGCATTGCAAGGTGCAATTCTGAAATTTTTTGCTTTTTCCTGCTCCTCTTAGCATGATAAAGAAGATTCAAAGAGAGTGAGATGCCAGCTCCTTTCATTCAGTCAGTAGCTTCAATCATTTCTGGACGTTTTTCAATGGCAAAAATCAATGAATATTGTAAATGCACAAACAGTAATTTCTCCGCATTGCAAGGTGCAATTCTGAAATTTTTTGCTTTTTCCTGCTCCTCTTAGCATGATAAAGAAGATTCAAAGAGAGTGAGATGTCAGCTCCTTTCATTCAGTCAGTAGCTTCAAACATTTCTGGTATATGAATAACATGATGTTTTTCAATGGCAAAAATCAATGAATATTGTAAATGCACAAACAGTAATTTCTCCGCATTGCAAGGTGCAATTCTGAAATTTTTTGCTTTTTCCTGCTCCTCTTAGCATGATAAAGAAGATTCAAAGAGAGTGAGATGCCAGCTCCTTTCATTCAGTCAGTAGCTTCAATCATTTCTGGACATTTTTCAATGGCAAAAATCAATGAATATTGTAAATGCACAAACAGTAATTTCTCCGCATTGCAAGGTGCAATTCTGAAATTTTTTGCTTTTTCCTGCTCCTCTTAGCATGATAAAGAAGATTCAAAGAGAGTGAGATGCCAGCTCCTTTCGTTCAGTCAGTAGCTTCAATCATTTCTGGACGTTTTTCAATGGCAAAAATCATTGAATATTATAAATGCACAAACAGTAATTTCTCCGCATTGCAAGGTGCAATTCTGAAATTTTTTACTTTTTCCTGCTCCTCTTAGCATGATAAAGAAGATTCAAAGAGAGTGAGATGCCAGCTCCTTTTATTCAGTCAGTAGCTTCAATCATTTCTGGTATATGAATAACATGATGTTTTTCAATGGCAAAAATCAATGAATATTGTAAATGCACAAACAGTAATTTCTCCGCATTGCAAGGTGCAATTCTGAAATTTTTTGCTTTTTCCCGCTCCTCTTAGCATGATAAAGAAGATTCAAAGAGAGTGAGGTGCCAGCTCCTTTCATTCAGTCAGTAGCTTCAAACATTTCTGGTATATGAATAACATGTTTTTCAATGGCAAAAATCAATGAATATTGTAAATGCACAAACAGTAATTTCTCCGCATTGCAAGGTGCAATTCTGAAATTTTTTGCTTTTTCCTGCTCCTCTTAGCATGATAAAGAAGATTCAAAGAGAGTGAGATGCCAGCTCCTTTCATTCAGTCAGTAGCTTCAATCATTTCTGGACGTTTTTCAATGGTAAAAATCAATGAATATTGTAAATGCACAAACAGTAATTTCTCCACATTGCAAGGTGCAATTCTGAAATTTTTTGCTTTTTCCTGCTCCTCTTAGCATGATAAAGAAGATTCAAAGAGAGTGAGATGCCAGCTCCTTTCATTCAGTCAGTAGCTTCAAACATTTCTGGTATATGAATAACATGATGTTTTTCAATGGCAAAAATCAATGAATATTGTAAATGCACAAACAGTAATTTCTCCGCATTGCAAGGTGCAAGTCTGAAATTTTTTGCTTTTTCCTGCTCCTCTTAGCATGATAAAGAAGATTCAAAGAGAGTGAGATGCCAGCTACTTTCATTCAGTCAGTAGCTTCAATCATTTCTGGACGTTTTTCAATGGTAAAAATCAATGAATATTGTAAATGCACAAACAGTAATTTCTCCACATTGCAAGGTGCAATTCTGAAATTTTTTGCTTTTTCCTGCTCCTCTTAGCATGATAAAGAAGATTCAAAGAGAGTGAGATGCCAGCTCCTTTCATTCAGTCAGAAGCTTCAAACATTTCTGGTATATGAATAACATGATGTTTTTCAATGGCAAAAATCAATGAATATTGTAAATGCACAAACAGTAATTTCTCCGCATTGCAAGGTGCAAGTCTGAAATTTTTTGCTTTTTCCTGCTCCTCTTAGCATGATAAAGAAGATTCAAAGAGAGTGAGATGCCAGCTACTTTCATTCAGTCAGTAGCTTCAATCATTTCTGGACGTTTTTCAATGGTAAAAATCAATGAATATTGTAAATGCACAAACAGTAATTTCTCCACATTGCAAGGTGCAATTCTGAAATTTTTTGCTTTTTCCTGCTCCTCTTAGCATGATAAAGAAGATTCAAAGAGAGTGAGATGCCAGCTCCTTTCATTCAGTCAGTAGCTTCAAACATTTCTGGTATATGAATAACATGATGTTTTTCAATGGCAAAAATCAATGAATATTGTAAATGCACAAACAGTAATTTCTCCACATTGCAAGGTGCAATTCTGAAATTTTTTGCTTTTTCCTGCTCCTCTTAGCATGATAAAGAAGATTCAAAGAGAGTGAGATGCCAGCTCCTTTCATTCAGTCAGTAGCTTCAAACATTTCTGGTATATGAATAACATGATGTTTTTCAATGGCAAAAATCAATGAATATTGTAAATGCACAAACAGTAATTTCTCCGCATTGCAAGGTGCAATTCTGAAATTTTTTGCTTTTTCCTGCTCCTCTTAGCATGATAAAGAAGATTCAAAGAGAGTGAGATGCCAGCTCCTTTCATTCAGTCAGTAGCTTCAATCATTTCTGGACGTTTTTCAATGGCAAAAATCAATGAATATTGTAAATGCACAAACAGTAATTTCTCCGCATTGCAAGGTGCAATTCTGAAATTTTTTGCTTTTTCCTGCTCCTCTTAGCATGATAAAGAAGATTCAAAGAGAGTGAGATGTCAGCTCCTTTCATTCAGTCAGTAGCTTCAAACATTTCTGGTATATGAATAACATGATGTTTTTCAATGGCAAAAATCAATGAATATTGTAAATGCACAAACAGTAATTTCTCCGCATTGCAAGGTGCAATTCTGAAATTTTTTGCTTTTTCCTGCTCCTCTTAGCATGATAAAGAAGATTCAAAGAGAGTGAGATTCCAGCTCCTTTCATTCAGTCAGTAGCTTCAATCATTTCTGGACGTTTTTCAATGGCAAAAATCAATGAATATTGTAAATGCACAAACAGTAATTTCTCCGCATTGCAAGGTGCAATTCTGAAATTTTTTGCTTTTTCCTGCTCCTCTTAGCATGATAAAGAAGATTCAAAGAGAGTGAGATGCCAGCTCCTTTCGTTCAGTCAGTAGCTTCAATCATTTCTGGACGTTTTTCAATGGCAAAAATCATTGAATATTATAAATGCACAAACAGTAATTTCTCCGCATTGCAAGGTGCAATTCTGAAATTTTTTACTTTTTCCTGCTCCTCTTAGCATGATAAAGAAGATTCAAAGAGAGTGAGATGCCAGCTCCTTTCATTCAGTCAGTAGCTTCAATCATTTCTGGTATATGAATAACATGATGTTTTTCAATGGCAAAAATCAATGAATATTGTAAATGCACAAACAGTAATTTCTCCGCATTGCAAGGTGCAATTCTGAAATTTTTTGCTTTTTCCCGCTCCTCTTAGCATGATAAAGAAGATTCAAAGAGAGTGAGGTGCCAGCTCCTTTCATTCAGTCAGTAGCTTCAAACATTTCTGGTATATGAATAACATGTTTTTCAATGGCAAAAATCAATGAATATTGTAAATGCACAAACAGTAATTTCTCCGCATTGCAAGGTGCAATTCTGAAATTTTTTGCTTTTTCCTGCTCCTCTTAGCATGATAAAGAAGATTCAAAGAGAGTGAGATGCCAGCTCCTTTCATTCAGTCAGTAGCTTCAATCATTTCTGGACGTTTTTCAATGGTAAAAATCAATGAATATTGTAAATGCACAAACAGTAATTTCTCCACATTGCAAGGTGCAATTCTGAAATTTTTTGCTTTTTCCTGCTCCTCTTAGCATGATAAAGAAGATTCAAAGAGAGTGAGATGCCAGCTCCTTTCATTCAGTCAGTAGCTTCAAACATTTCTGGTATATGAATAACATGATGTTTTTCAATGGCAAAAATCAATGAATATTGTAAATGCACAAACAGTAATTTCTCCGCATTGCAAGGTGCAAGTCTGAAATTTTTTGCTTTTTCCTGCTCCTCTTAGCATGATAAAGAAGATTCAAAGAGAGTGAGATGCCAGCTACTTTCATTCAGTCAGTAGCTTCAATCATTTCTGGACGTTTTTCAATGGTAAAAATCAATGAATATTGTAAATGCACAAACAGTAATTTCTCCACATTGCAAGGTGCAATTCTGAAATTTTTTGCTTTTTCCTGCTCCTCTTAGCATTATAAAGAAGATTCAAAGAGAGTGAGATGCCAACTCCTTTCATTCAGTCAGTAGCTTCAAACATTTCTGGTATATGAATAACATGATGTTTTTCAATGGCAAAAATCAATGAATATTGTAAATGCACAAACAGTAATTTCTCCGCATTGCAAGGTGCAATTCTGAAATTTTTTGCTTTTTCCTGCTCCTCTTAGCATGATAAAGAAGATTCAAAGAGAGTGAGATGCCAGCTCCTTTCATTCAGTCAGTAGCTTCAATCATTTCTGGACGTTTTTCAATGGCAAAAATCAATGAATATTGTAAATGCACAAACAGTAATTTCTCCGCATTGCAAGGTGCAATTCTGAAATTTTTTGCTTTTTCCTGCTCCTCTTAGCATGATAAAGAAGATTCAAAGAGAGTGAGATGCCAGCTCCTTTCATTCAGTCAGTACCTTCAATCATTTCTGGACGTTTTTCAATGGCAAAAATCAATGAATATTGTAAATGCACAAACAGTAATTTCTCCGCATTGCAAGGTGCAATTCTGAAATTTTTTGCTTTTTCCCGCTCCTCTTAGCATGATAAAGAAGATTCAAAGAGAGTGAGGTGCCAGCTCCTTTCATTCAGTCAGTAGCTTCAAACATTTCTGGTATATGAATAACATGTTTTTCAATGGCAAAAATCAATGAATATTGTAAATGCACAAACAGTAATTTCTCCGCATTGCAAGGTGCAATTCTGAAATTTTTTGCTTTTTCCTGCTCCTCTTAGCATGATAAAGAAGATTCAAAGAGAGTGAAATGCCAGCTCCTTTCATTCAGTCAGTAGCTTCAATCATTTCTGGACGTTTTTCAATGGCAAAAATCAATGAATATTGTAAATGCACAAACAGTAATTTCTCCGCATTGCAAGGTGCAATTCTGAAATTTTTTGCTTTTTCCTGCTCCTCTTAGCATGATAAATAAGATTCAAAGAGAGTGAGATGCCAGCTCCTTTCATTCAGTCAGTAGCTTCAATCATTTCTGGACGTTTTTCAATGGCAAAAATCAATGAATATTGTAAATGCACAAACAGTAATTTCTCCGCATTGCAAGGTGCAATTCTGAAATTTTTTGCTTTTTCCTGCTCCTCTTAGCATGATAAAGAAGATTCAAAGAGAGTGAGATGCCAGCTCCTTTGATTCAGTCAGTAGCTTCAAACATTTCTGGTATATGAATAACATGATGTTTTTCAATGGCAAAAATCAATGAATATTGTAAATGCACAAACAGTAATTTCTCCGCATTGCAAGGTGCAAGTCTGAAATTTTTTGCTTTTTCCTGCTCCTCTTAGCATGATAAAGAAGATTCAAAGAGAGTGAGATGCCAGCTACTTTCATTCAGTCAGTAGCTTCAATCATTTCTGGACGTTTTTCAATGGTAAAAATCAATGAATATTGTAAATGCACAAACAGTAATTTCTCCACATTGCAAGGTGCAATTCTGAAATTTTTTGCTTTTTCCTGCTCCTCTTAGCATGATAAAGAAGATTCAAAGAGAGTGAGATGCCAGCTCCTTTCATTCAGTCAGTAGCTTCAAACATTTCTGGTATATGAATAACATGATGTTTTTCAATGGCAAAAATCAATGAATATTGTAAATGCACAAACAGTAATTTCTCCGCATTGCAAGGTTCAAGTCTGAAATTTTTTGCTTTTTCCTGCTCCTCTTAGCATGATAAAGAAGATTCAAAGAGAGTGAGATGCCAGCTCCTTTCATTCAGTCAGTAGCTTCAAACATTTCTGGTATATGAATAACATGATGTTTTTCAATGGCAAAAATCAATGAATATTGTAAATGCACAAACAGTAATTTCTCCACATTGCAAGGTGCAATTCTGAAATTTTTTGCTTTTTCCTGCTCCTCTTAGCATGATAAAGAAGATTCAAAGAGAGTGAGATGCCAGCTCCTTTCATTCAGTCAGTAGCTTCAAACATTTCTGGTATATGAATAACATGATGTTTTTCAATGGCAAAAATCAATGAATATTGTAAATGCACAAACAGTAATTTCTCCGCATTGCAAGGTGCAATTCTGAAATTTTTAGCTTTTTCCTGTTAATCCTAGCATGATAAAGAAGATTCAAAGAGAGTGAGATGCCAGCTCCTTTCATTCAGTCAGTAGCTTCAAACATTTCTGGTATATGAAAAACGTTTTTCAATGGCAAAAATCAATGAATATTGTAAATGCACAAACAGTAATATCTCCACATTGCAAGGTGCAATTCTGAAATTTTTTGCTTTTTCCTGTTAATCCTAGCATGATAAAGAAGATTCAAAGAGAGTGAGATGCCAGCTCCTTTCATTCAGTCAGTAGCTTCAAACATTTCTGGTATATGAAAAACATGTTTTTCAATGGCAAAAATCAATGAATATTGTAAATGCACAAACAGTAATATCTCCACATTGCACGGTGCAATTCTGAAATTTTTAGCTTTTTCCTGTTAATCCTAGCATGATAAAGAAGATTCAAAGAGAGTGAGATGCCAGCTCCTTTCATTCAGTCAGTAGCTTCAAACATTTCTGGTATATGAAAAACATGTTTTTCAATGGCAAAAATCAATGAATATTGTAAATGCACAAACAGTAATATCTCCACATTGCAAGGTGCAATTCTGAAATTTTTTGCTTTTTCCTGCTAATCCTAGCATGATAAAGAAGATTCAAAGAGAGTGAGATGCCAGCTCCTTTCATTCAGTCAGTAGCTTCAAACATTTCTGGTATATGAAAAACATGTTTTTCAATGGCAAAAATCAATGAATATTGTAAATGCACAAACAGTAATATCTCCACATTGCACGGTGCAATTCTGAAATTTTTAGCTTTTTCCTGTTAATCCTAGCATGATAAAGAAGATTCAAAGAGAGTGAGATGCCAGCTCCTTTCATTCAGTCAGTAGCTTCAAACATTTCTGGTATATGAAAAACATGTTTTTCAATGGCAAAAATCAATGAATATTGTAAATGCACAAACAGTAATTTCTCCACATTGCAAGGTGCAATTCTGAAATTTTTTGCTTTTTCCTGCTCCTCTTAGCATGATAAAGAAGATTCAAAGAGAGTGAGATGCCAGCTCCTTTCATTCAGTCAGTAGCTTCAAACATTTCTGGTATATGAATAACATGATGTTTTTCAATGGCAAAAATCAATGAATATTGTAAATGCACAAACAGTAATTTCTCCGCATTGCAAGGTGCAATTCTGAAATTTTTAGCTTTTTCCTGTTAATCCTAGCATGATAAAGAAGATTCAAAGAGAGTGAGATGCCAGCTCCTTTCATTCAGTCAGTAGCTTCAAACATTTCTGGTATATGAAAAACGTTTTTCAATGGCAAAAATCAATGAATATTGTAAATGCACAAACAGTAATATCTCCACATTGCAAGGTGCAATTCTGAAATTTTTTGCTTTTTCCTGTTAATCCTAGCATGATAAAGAAGATTCAAAGAGAGTGAGATGCCAGCTCCTTTCATTCAGTCAGTAGCTTCAAACATTTCTGGTATATGAAAAACATGTTTTTCAATGGCAAAAATCAATGAATATTGTAAATGCACAAACAGTAATATCTCCACATTGCACGGTGCAATTCTGAAATTTTTAGCTTTTTCCTGTTAATCCTAGCATGATAAAGAAGATTCAAAGAGAGTGAGATGCCAGCTCCTTTCATTCAGTCAGTAGCTTCAAACATTTCTGGTATATGAAAAACATGTTTTTCAATGGCAAAAATCAATGAATATTGTAAATGCACAAACAGTAATATCTCCACATTGCAAGGTGCAATTCTGAAATTTTTTGCTTTTTCCTGCTAATCCTAGCATGATAAAGAAGATTCAAAGAGAGTGAGATGCCAGCTCCTTTCATTCAGTCAGTAGCTTCAAACATTTCTGGTATATGAAAAACATGTTTTTCAATGGCAAAAATCAATGAATATTGTAAATGCACAAACAGTAATATCTCCACATTGCACGGTGCAATTCTGAAATTTTTAGCTTTTTCCTGTTAATCCTAGCATGATAAAGAAGATTCAAAGAGAGTGAGATGCCAGCTCCTTTCATTCAGTCAGTAGCTTCAAACATTTCTGGTATATGAAAAACATGTTTTTCAATGGCAAAAATCAATGAATATTGTAAATGCACAAACAGTAATATCTCCACATTGCAAGGTGCAATTCTGAAATTTTTTGCTTTTTCCTGTTAATCCTAGCATGATAAAGAAGATTCAAAGAGAGTGAGATGCCAGCTCCTTTCATTCAGTCAGTAGCTTCAAACATTTCTGGTATATGAAAAACATGTTTTTCAATGGCAAAAATCAATGAATATTGTAAATGCACAAACAGTAATATCTCCACATTGCAAGGTGCAATTCTGAAATTTTTTGCTTTTTCCTGCTAATCCTAGCATGATAAAGAAGATTCAAAGAGAGTGAGATGCCAGCTCCTTTCATTCAGTCAGTAGCTTCAAACATTTCTGGTATATGAAAAACATGTTTTTCAATGGCAAAAATCAATGAATATTGTAAATGCACAAACAGTAATATCTCCACATTGCACGGTGCAATTCTGAAATTTTTAGCTTTTTCCTGTTAATCCTAGCATGATAAAGAAGATTCAAAGAGAGTGAGATGCCAGCTCCTTTCATTCAGTCAGTAGCTTCAAACATTTCTGGTATATGAAAAACATGTTTTTCAATGGCAAAAATCAATGAATATTGTAAATGCACAAACAGTAATTTCTCCACATTGCAAGGTGCAATTCTGAAATTTTTTGCTTTTTCCTGCTCCTCTTAGCATGATAAAGAAGATTCAAAGAGAGTGAGATGCCAGCTCCTTTCATTCAGTCAGTAGCTTCAAACATTTCTGGTATATGAATAACATGATGTTTTTCAATGGCAAAAATCAATGAATATTGTAAATGCACAAACAGTAATTTCTCCGCATTGCAAGGTTCAAGTCTGAAATTTTTTGCTTTTTCCTGCTCCTCTTAGCATGATAAAGAAGATTCAAAGAGAGTGAGATGCCAGCTACTTTCATTCAGTCAGTAGCTTCAATCATTTCTGGACGTTTTTCAATGGTAAAAATCAATGAATATTGTAAATGCACAAACAGTAATTTCTCCACATTGCAAGGTGCAATTCTGAAATTTTTTGCTTTTTCCTGCTCCTCTTAGCATGATAAAGAAGATTCAAAGAGAGTGAGATGCCAGCTCCTTTCATTCAGTCAGTAGCTTCAAACATTTCTGGTATATGAATAACATGATGTTTTTCAATGGCAAAAATCAATGAATATTGTAAATGCACAAACAGTAATTTCTCCACATTGCAAGGTGCAATTCTGAAATTTTTTGCTTTTTCCTGCTCCTCTTAGCATGATAAAGAAGATTCAAAGAGAGTGAGATGCCAGCTCCTTTCATTCAGTCAGTAGCTTCAAACATTTCTGGTATATGAATAACATGATGTTTTTCAATGGCAAAAATCAATGAATATTGTAAATGCACAAACAGTAATTTCTCCGCATTGCAAGGTGCAATTCTGAAATTTTTAGCTTTTTCCTGTTAATCCTAGCATGATAAAGAAGATTCAAAGAGAGTGAGATGCCAGCTCCTTTCATTCAGTCAGTAGCTTCAAACATTTCTGGTATATGAAAAACGTTTTTCAATGGCAAAAATCAATGAATATTGTAAATGCACAAACAGTAATATCTCCACATTGCAAGGTGCAATTCTGAAATTTTTTGCTTTTTCCTGTTAATCCTAGCATGATAAAGAAGATTCAAAGAGAGTGAGATGCCAGCTCCTTTCATTCAGTCAGTAGCTTCAAACATTTCTGGTATATGAAAAACATGTTTTTCAATGGCAAAAATCAATGAATATTGTAAATGCACAAACAGTAATATCTCCACATTGCACGGTGCAATTCTGAAATTTTTAGCTTTTTCCTGTTAATCCTAGCATGATAAAGAAGATTCAAAGAGAGTGAGATGCCAGCTCCTTTCATTCAGTCAGTAGCTTCAAACATTTCTGGTATATGAAAAACATGTTTTTCAATGGCAAAAATCAATGAATATTGTAAATGCACAAACAGTAATATCTCCACATTGCAAGGTGCAATTCTGAAATTTTTTGCTTTTTCCTGCTAATCCTAGCATGATAAAGAAGATTCAAAGAGAGTGAGATGCCAGCTCCTTTCATTCAGTCAGTAGCTTCAAACATTTCTGGTATATGAAAAACATGTTTTTCAATGGCAAAAATCAATGAATATTGTAAATGCACAAACAGTAATATCTCCACATTGCACGGTGCAATTCTGAAATTTTTAGCTTTTTCCTGTTAATCCTAGCATGATAAAGAAGATTCAAAGAGAGTGAGATGCCAGCTCCTTTCATTCAGTCAGTAGCTTCAAACATTTCTGGTATATGAAAAACATGTTTTTCAATGGCAAAAATCAATGAATATTGTAAATGCACAAACTAATTTCTCCACATTGCAAGGTGCAATTCTGAAATTTTTTGCTTTTTCCTGCTCCTCTTAGCATGATAAAGAAGATTCAAAGAGAGTGAGATGCCAGCTCCTTTCATTCAGTCAGTAGCTTCAAACATTTCTGGTATATGAATAACATGATGTTTTTCAATGGCAAAAATCAATGAATATTGTAAATGCACAAACAGTAATATCTCCACATTGCACGGTGCAATTCTGAAATTTTTAGCTTTTTCCTGTTAATCCTAGCATGATAAAGAAGATTCAAAGAGAGTGAGATGCCAGCTCCTTTCATTCAGTCAGTAGCTTCAAACATTTCTGGTATATGAAAAACATGTTTTTCAATGGCAAAAATCAATGAATATTGTAAATGCACAAACTAATTTCTCCACATTGCAAGGTGCAATTCTGAAATTTTTTGCTTTTTCCTGCTCCTCTTAGCATGATAAAGAAGATTCAAAGAGAGTGAGATGCCAGCTCCTTTCATTCAGTCAGTAGCTTCAAACATTTCTGGTATATGAATAACATGATGTTTTTCAATGGCAAAAATCAATGAATATTGTAAATGCACAAACAGTAATTTCTCCGCATTGCAAGGTGCAATTCTGAAATTTTTAGCTTTTTCCTGTTAATCCTAGCATGATAAAGAAGATTCAAAGAGAGTGAGATGCCAGCTCCTTTCATTCAGTCAGTAGCTTCAAACATTTCTGGTATATGAAAAACGTTTTTCAATGGCAAAAATCAATGAATATTGTAAATGCACAAACAGTAATATCTCCACATTGCAAGGTGCAATTCTGAAATTTTTTGCTTTTTCCTGTTAATCCTAGCATGATAAAGAAGATTCAAAGAGAGTGAGATGCCAGCTCCTTTCATTCAGTCAGTAGCTTCAAACATTTCTGGTATATGAA
Source organism: Phyllobates terribilis (assembly GCF_046119375.1). Taxonomy (NCBI): domain Eukaryota; kingdom Metazoa; phylum Chordata; class Amphibia; order Anura; family Dendrobatidae; genus Phyllobates; species Phyllobates terribilis. The sequence continues at coordinate 213,856 of NW_027364392.1, forward strand.
AAACATGTTTTTCAATGGCAAAAATCAATGAATATTGTAAATGCACAAACAGTAATATCTCCACATTGCACGGTGCAATTCTGAAATTTTTAGCTTTTTCCTGTTAATCCTAGCATGATAAAGAAGATTCAAAGAGAGTGAGATGCCAGCTCCTTTCATTCAGTCAGTAGCTTCAAACATTTCTGGTATATGAAAAACATGTTTTTCAATGGCAAAAATCAATGAATATTGTAAATGCACAAACAGTAATATCTCCACATTGCAAGGTGCAATTCTGAAATTTTTTGCTTTTTCCTGCTAATCCTAGCATGATAAAGAAGATTCAAAGAGAGTGAGATGCCAGCTCCTTTCATTCAGTCAGTAGCTTCAAACATTTCTGGTATATGAAAAACATGTTTTTCAATGGCAAAAATCAATGAATATTGTAAATGCACAAACAGTAATATCTCCACATTGCACGGTGCAATTCTGAAATTTTTAGCTTTTTCCTGTTAATCCTAGCATGATAAAGAAGATTCAAAGAGAGTGAGATGCCAGCTCCTTTCATTCAGTCAGTAGCTTCAAACATTTCTGGTATATGAAAAACATGTTTTTCAATGGCAAAAATCAATGAATATTGTAAATGCACAAACAGTAATTTCTCCACATTGCAAGGTGCAATTCTGAAATTTTTTGCTTTTTCCTGCTCCTCTTAGCATGATAAAGAAGATTCAAAGAGAGTGAGATGCCAGCTCCTTTCATTCAGTCAGTAGCTTCAAACATTTCTGGTATATGAATAACATGATGTTTTTCAATGGCAAAAATCAATGAATATTGTAAATGCACAAACAGTAATTTCTCCGCATTGCAAGGTGCAATTCTGAAATTTTTAGCTTTTTCCTGTTAATCCTAGCATGATAAAGAAGATTCAAAGAGAGTGAGATGCCAGCTCCTTTCATTCAGTCAGTAGCTTCAAACATTTCTGGTATATGAAAAACGTTTTTCAATGGCAAAAATCAATGAATATTGTAAATGCACAAACAGTAATATCTCCACATTGCAAGGTGCAATTCTGAAATTTTTTGCTTTTTCCTGTTAATCCTAGCATGATAAAGAAGATTCAAAGAGAGTGAGATGCCAGCTCCTTTCATTCAGTCAGTAGCTTCAAACATTTCTGGTATATGAAAAACATGTTTTTCAATGGCAAAAATCAATGAATATTGTAAATGCACAAACAGTAATATCTCCACATTGCACGGTGCAATTCTGAAATTTTTAGCTTTTTCCTGTTAATCCTAGCATGATAAAGAAGATTCAAAGAGAGTGAGATGCCAGCTCCTTTCATTCAGTCAGTAGCTTCAAACATTTCTGGTATATGAAAAACATGTTTTTCAATGGCAAAAATCAATGAATATTGTAAATGCACAAACAGTAATATCTCCACATTGCAAGGTGCAATTCTGAAATTTTTTGCTTTTTCCTGCTAATCCTAGCATGATAAAGAAGATTCAAAGAGAGTGAGATGCCAGCTCCTTTCATTCAGTCAGTAGCTTCAAACATTTCTGGTATATGAAAAACATGTTTTTCAATGGCAAAAATCAATGAATATTGTAAATGCACAAACAGTAATATCTCCACATTGCACGGTGCAATTCTGAAATTTTTAGCTTTTTCCTGTTAATCCTAGCATGATAAAGAAGATTCAAAGAGAGTGAGATGCCAGCTCCTTTCATTCAGTCAGTAGCTTCAAACATTTCTGGTATATGAAAAACATGTTTTTCAATGGCAAAAATCAATGAATATTGTAAATGCACAAACAGTAATATCTCCACATTGCAAGGTGCAATTCTGAAATTTTTTGCTTTTTCCTGTTAATCCTAGCATGATAAAGAAGATTCAAAGAGAGTGAGATGCCAGCTCCTTTCATTCAGTCAGTAGCTTCAAACATTTCTGGTATATGAAAAACATGTTTTTCAATGGCAAAAATCAATGAATATTGTAAATGCACAAACAGTAATATCTCCACATTGCAAGGTGCAATTCTGAAATTTTTTGCTTTTTCCTGCTAATCCTAGCATGATAAAGAAGATTCAAAGAGAGTGAGATGCCAGCTCCTTTCATTCAGTCAGTAGCTTCAAACATTTCTGGTATATGAAAAACATGTTTTTCAATGGCAAAAATCAATGAATATTGTAAATGCACAAACAGTAATATCTCCACATTGCACGGTGCAATTCTGAAATTTTTAGCTTTTTCCTGTTAATCCTAGCATGATAAAGAAGATTCAAAGAGAGTGAGATGCCAGCTCCTTTCATTCAGTCAGTAGCTTCAAACATTTCTGGTATATGAAAAACATGTTTTTCAATGGCAAAAATCAATGAATATTGTAAATGCACAAACAGTAATTTCTCCACATTGCAAGGTGCAATTCTGAAATTTTTTGCTTTTTCCTGCTCCTCTTAGCATGATAAAGAAGATTCAAAGAGAGTGAGATGCCAGCTCCTTTCATTCAGTCAGTAGCTTCAAACATTTCTGGTATATGAATAACATGATGTTTTTCAATGGCAAAAATCAATGAATATTGTAAATGCACAAACAGTAATTTCTCCGCATTGCAAGGTTCAAGTCTGAAATTTTTTGCTTTTTCCTGCTCCTCTTAGCATGATAAAGAAGATTCAAAGAGAGTGAGATGCCAGCTACTTTCATTCAGTCAGTAGCTTCAATCATTTCTGGACGTTTTTCAATGGTAAAAATCAATGAATATTGTAAATGCACAAACAGTAATTTCTCCACATTGCAAGGTGCAATTCTGAAATTTTTTGCTTTTTCCTGCTCCTCTTAGCATGATAAAGAAGATTCAAAGAGAGTGAGATGCCAGCTCCTTTCATTCAGTCAGTAGCTTCAAACATTTCTGGTATATGAATAACATGATGTTTTTCAATGGCAAAAATCAATGAATATTGTAAATGCACAAACAGTAATTTCTCCACATTGCAAGGTGCAATTCTGAAATTTTTTGCTTTTTCCTGCTCCTCTTAGCATGATAAAGAAGATTCAAAGAGAGTGAGATGCCAGCTCCTTTCATTCAGTCAGTAGCTTCAAACATTTCTGGTATATGAATAACATGATGTTTTTCAATGGCAAAAATCAATGAATATTGTAAATGCACAAACAGTAATTTCTCCGCATTGCAAGGTGCAATTCTGAAATTTTTAGCTTTTTCCTGTTAATCCTAGCATGATAAAGAAGATTCAAAGAGAGTGAGATGCCAGCTCCTTTCATTCAGTCAGTAGCTTCAAACATTTCTGGTATATGAAAAACGTTTTTCAATGGCAAAAATCAATGAATATTGTAAATGCACAAACAGTAATATCTCCACATTGCAAGGTGCAATTCTGAAATTTTTTGCTTTTTCCTGTTAATCCTAGCATGATAAAGAAGATTCAAAGAGAGTGAGATGCCAGCTCCTTTCATTCAGTCAGTAGCTTCAAACATTTCTGGTATATGAAAAACATGTTTTTCAATGGCAAAAATCAATGAATATTGTAAATGCACAAACAGTAATATCTCCACATTGCACGGTGCAATTCTGAAATTTTTAGCTTTTTCCTGTTAATCCTAGCATGATAAAGAAGATTCAAAGAGAGTGAGATGCCAGCTCCTTTCATTCAGTCAGTAGCTTCAAACATTTCTGGTATATGAAAAACATGTTTTTCAATGGCAAAAATCAATGAATATTGTAAATGCACAAACAGTAATATCTCCACATTGCAAGGTGCAATTCTGAAATTTTTTGCTTTTTCCTGCTAATCCTAGCATGATAAAGAAGATTCAAAGAGAGTGAGATGCCAGCTCCTTTCATTCAGTCAGTAGCTTCAAACATTTCTGGTATATGAAAAACATGTTTTTCAATGGCAAAAATCAATGAATATTGTAAATGCACAAACAGTAATATCTCCACATTGCACGGTGCAATTCTGAAATTTTTAGCTTTTTCCTGTTAATCCTAGCATGATAAAGAAGATTCAAAGAGAGTGAGATGCCAGCTCCTTTCATTCAGTCAGTAGCTTCAAACATTTCTGGTATATGAAAAACATGTTTTTCAATGGCAAAAATCAATGAATATTGTAAATGCACAAACTAATTTCTCCACATTGCAAGGTGCAATTCTGAAATTTTTTGCTTTTTCCTGCTCCTCTTAGCATGATAAAGAAGATTCAAAGAGAGTGAGATGCCAGCTCCTTTCATTCAGTCAGTAGCTTCAAACATTTCTGGTATATGAATAACATGATGTTTTTCAATGGCAAAAATCAATGAATATTGTAAATGCACAAACAGTAATTTCTCCGCATTGCAAGGTGCAATTCTGAAATTTTTAGCTTTTTCCTGTTAATCCTAGCATGATAAAGAAGATTCAAAGAGAGTGAGATGCCAGCTCCTTTCATTCAGTCAGTAGCTTCAAACATTTCTGGTATATGAAAAACGTTTTTCAATGGCAAAAATCAATGAATATTGTAAATGCACAAACAGTAATATCTCCACATTGCAAGGTGCAATTCTGAAATTTTTTGCTTTTTCCTGTTAATCCTAGCATGATAAAGAAGATTCAAAGAGAGTGAGATGCCAGCTCCTTTCATTCAGTCAGTAGCTTCAAACATTTCTGGTATATGAAAAACATGTTTTTCAATGGCAAAAATCAATGAATATTGTAAATGCACAAACAGTAATATCTCCACATTGCACGGTGCAATTCTGAAATTTTTAGCTTTTTCCTGTTAATCCTAGCATGATAAAGAAGATTCAAAGAGAGTGAGATGCCAGCTCCTTTCATTCAGTCAGTAGCTTCAAACATTTCTGGTATATGAAAAACATGTTTTTCAATGGCAAAAATCAATGAATATTGTAAATGCACAAACAGTAATATCTCCACATTGCAAGGTGCAATTCTGAAATTTTTTGCTTTTTCCTGCTAATCCTAGCATGATAAAGAAGATTCAAAGAGAGTGAGATGCCAGCTCCTTTCATTCAGTCAGTAGCTTCAAACATTTCTGGTATATGAAAAACATGTTTTTCAATGGCAAAAATCAATGAATATTGTAAATGCACAAACAGTAATATCTCCACATTGCACGGTGCAATTCTGAAATTTTTAGCTTTTTCCTGTTAATCCTAGCATGATAAAGAAGATTCAAAGAGAGTGAGATGCCAGCTCCTTTCATTCAGTCAGTAGCTTCAAACATTTCTGGTATATGAAAAACATGTTTTTCAATGGCAAAAATCAATGAATATTGTAAATGCACAAACAGTAATATCTCCACATTGCAAGGTGCAATTCTGAAATTTTTTGCTTTTTCCTGTTAATCCTAGCATGATAAAGAAGATTCAAAGAGAGTGAGATGCCAGCTCCTTTCATTCAGTCAGTAGCTTCAAACATTTCTGGTATATGAAAAACATGTTTTTCAATGGCAAAAATCAATGAATATTGTAAATGCACAAACAGTAATATCTCCACATTGCAAGGTGCAATTCTGAAATTTTTTGCTTTTTCCTGCTAATCCTAGCATGATAAAGAAGATTCAAAGAGAGTGAGATGCCAGCTCCTTTCATTCAGTCAGTAGCTTCAAACATTTCTGGTATATGAAAAACATGTTTTTCAATGGCAAAAATCAATGAATATTGTAAATGCACAAACAGTAATATCTCCACATTGCACGGTGCAATTCTGAAATTTTTAGCTTTTTCCTGTTAATCCTAGCATGATAAAGAAGATTCAAAGAGAGTGAGATGCCAGCTCCTTTCATTCAGTCAGTAGCTTCAAACATTTCTGGTATATGAAAAACATGTTTTTCAATGGCAAAAATCAATGAATATTGTAAATGCACAAACAGTAATTTCTCCACATTGCAAGGTGCAATTCTGAAATTTTTTGCTTTTTCCTGCTCCTCTTAGCATGATAAAGAAGATTCAAAGAGAGTGAGATGCCAGCTCCTTTCATTCAGTCAGTAGCTTCAAACATTTCTGGTATATGAATAACATGATGTTTTTCAATGGCAAAAATCAATGAATATTGTAAATGCACAAACAGTAATTTCTCCGCATTGCAAGGTGCAATTCTGAAATTTTTAGCTTTTTCCTGTTAATCCTAGCATGATAAAGAAGATTCAAAGAGAGTGAGATGCCAGCTCCTTTCATTCAGTCAGTAGCTTCAAACATTTCTGGTATATGAAAAACGTTTTTCAATGGCAAAAATCAATGAATATTGTAAATGCACAAACAGTAATATCTCCACATTGCAAGGTGCAATTCTGAAATTTTTTGCTTTTTCCTGTTAATCCTAGCATGATAAAGAAGATTCAAAGAGAGTGAGATGCCAGCTCCTTTCATTCAGTCAGTAGCTTCAAACATTTCTGGTATATGAAAAACATGTTTTTCAATGGCAAAAATCAATGAATATTGTAAATGCACAAACAGTAATATCTCCACATTGCACGGTGCAATTCTGAAATTTTTAGCTTTTTCCTGTTAATCCTAGCATGATAAAGAAGATTCAAAGAGAGTGAGATGCCAGCTCCTTTCATTCAGTCAGTAGCTTCAAACATTTCTGGTATATGAAAAACATGTTTTTCAATGGCAAAAATCAATGAATATTGTAAATGCACAAACAGTAATATCTCCACATTGCAAGGTGCAATTCTGAAATTTTTTGCTTTTTCCTGCTAATCCTAGCATGATAAAGAAGATTCAAAGAGAGTGAGATGCCAGCTCCTTTCATTCAGTCAGTAGCTTCAAACATTTCTGGTATATGAAAAACATGTTTTTCAATGGCAAAAATCAATGAATATTGTAAATGCACAAACAGTAATATCTCCACATTGCACGGTGCAATTCTGAAATTTTTAGCTTTTTCCTGTTAATCCTAGCATGATAAAGAAGATTCAAAGAGAGTGAGATGCCAGCTCCTTTCATTCAGTCAGTAGCTTCAAACATTTCTGGTATATGAAAAACATGTTTTTCAATGGCAAAAATCAATGAATATTGTAAATGCACAAACAGTAATATCTCCACATTGCAAGGTGCAATTCTGAAATTTTTTGCTTTTTCCTGTTAATCCTAGCATGATAAAGAAGATTCAAAGAGAGTGAGATGCCAGCTCCTTTCATTCAGTCAGTAGCTTCAAACATTTCTGGTATATGAAAAACATGTTTTTCAATGGCAAAAATCAATGAATATTGTAAATGCACAAACAGTAATATCTCCACATTGCAAGGTGCAATTCTGAAATTTTTTGCTTTTTCCTGCTAATCCTAGCATGATAAAGAAGATTCAAAGAGAGTGAGATGCCAGCTCCTTTCATTCAGTCAGTAGCTTCAAACATTTCTGGTATATGAAAAACATGTTTTTCAATGGCAAAAATCAATGAATATTGTAAATGCACAAACAGTAATATCTCCACATTGCACGGTGCAATTCTGAAATTTTTAGCTTTTTCCTGTTAATCCTAGCATGATAAAGAAGATTCAAAGAGAGTGAGATGCCAGCTCCTTTCATTCAGTCAGTAGCTTCAAACATTTCTGGTATATGAAAAACATGTTTTTCAATGGCAAAAATCAATGAATATTGTAAATGCACAAACAGTAATATCTCCACATTGCACGGTGCAATTCTGAAATTTTTAGCTTTTTCCTGTTAATCCTAGCATGATAAAGAAGATTCAAAGAGAGTGAGATGCCAGCTCCTTTCATTCAGTCAGTAGCTTCAAACATTTCTGGTATATGAAAAACATGTTTTTCAATGGCAAAAATCAATGAATATTGTAAATGCACAAACAGTAATTTCTCCACATTGCAAGGTGCAATTCTGAAATTTTTTGCTTTTTCCTGCTCCTCTTAGCATGATAAAGAAGATTCAAAGAGAGTGAGATGCCAGCTCCTTTCATTCAGTCAGTAGCTTCAAACATTTCTGGTATATGAATAACATGATGTTTTTCAATGGCAAAAATCAATGAATATTGTAAATGCACAAACAGTAATTTCTCCGCATTGCAAGGTTCAAGTCTGAAATTTTTTGCTTTTTCCTGCTCCTCTTAGCATGATAAAGAAGATTCAAAGAGAGTGAGATGCCAGCTACTTTCATTCAGTCAGTAGCTTCAATCATTTCTGGACGTTTTTCAATGGTAAAAATCAATGAATATTGTAAATGCACAAACAGTAATTTCTCCACATTGCAAGGTGCAATTCTGAAATTTTTTGCTTTTTCCTGCTCCTCTTAGCATGATAAAGAAGATTCAAAGAGAGTGAGATGCCAGCTCCTTTCATTCAGTCAGTAGCTTCAAACATTTCTGGTATATGAATAACATGATGTTTTTCAATGGCAAAAATCAATGAATATTGTAAATGCACAAACAGTAATTTCTCCACATTGCAAGGTGCAATTCTGAAATTTTTTGCTTTTTCCTGCTCCTCTTAGCATGATAAAGAAGATTCAAAGAGAGTGAGATGCCAGCTCCTTTCATTCAGTCAGTAGCTTCAAACATTTCTGGTATATGAATAACATGATGTTTTTCAATGGCAAAAATCAATGAATATTGTAAATGCACAAACAGTAATTTCTCCGCATTGCAAGGTGCAATTCTGAAATTTTTAGCTTTTTCCTGTTAATCCTAGCATGATAAAGAAGATTCAAAGAGAGTGAGATGCCAGCTCCTTTCATTCAGTCAGTAGCTTCAAACATTTCTGGTATATGAAAAACGTTTTTCAATGGCAAAAATCAATGAATATTGTAAATGCACAAACAGTAATATCTCCACATTGCAAGGTGCAATTCTGAAATTTTTTGCTTTTTCCTGTTAATCCTAGCATGATAAAGAAGATTCAAAGAGAGTGAGATGCCAGCTCCTTTCATTCAGTCAGTAGCTTCAAACATTTCTGGTATATGAAAAACATGTTTTTCAATGGCAAAAATCAATGAATATTGTAAATGCACAAACAGTAATATCTCCACATTGCACGGTGCAATTCTGAAATTTTTAGCTTTTTCCTGTTAATCCTAGCATGATAAAGAAGATTCAAAGAGAGTGAGATGCCAGCTCCTTTCATTCAGTCAGTAGCTTCAAACATTTCTGGTATATGAAAAACATGTTTTTCAATGGCAAAAATCAATGAATATTGTAAATGCACAAACAGTAATATCTCCACATTGCAAGGTGCAATTCTGAAATTTTTTGCTTTTTCCTGCTAATCCTAGCATGATAAAGAAGATTCAAAGAGAGTGAGATGCCAGCTCCTTTCATTCAGTCAGTAGCTTCAAACATTTCTGGTATATGAAAAACATGTTTTTCAATGGCAAAAATCAATGAATATTGTAAATGCACAAACAGTAATATCTCCACATTGCACGGTGCAATTCTGAAATTTTTAGCTTTTTCCTGTTAATCCTAGCATGATAAAGAAGATTCAAAGAGAGTGAGATGCCAGCTCCTTTCATTCAGTCAGTAGCTTCAAACATTTCTGGTATATGAAAAACATGTTTTTCAATGGCAAAAATCAATGAATATTGTAAATGCACAAACTAATTTCTCCACATTGCAAGGTGCAATTCTGAAATTTTTTGCTTTTTCCTGCTCCTCTTAGCATGATAAAGAAGATTCAAAGAGAGTGAGATGCCAGCTCCTTTCATTCAGTCAGTAGCTTCAAACATTTCTGGTATATGAATAACATGATGTTTTTCAATGGCAAAAATCAATGAATATTGTAAATGCACAAACAGTAATTTCTCCGCATTGCAAGGTGCAATTCTGAAATTTTTAGCTTTTTCCTGTTAATCCTAGCATGATAAAGAAGATTCAAAGAGAGTGAGATGCCAGCTCCTTTCATTCAGTCAGTAGCTTCAAACATTTCTGGTATATGAAAAACGTTTTTCAATGGCAAAAATCAATGAATATTGTAAATGCACAAACAGTAATATCTCCACATTGCAAGGTGCAATTCTGAAATTTTTTGCTTTTTCCTGTTAATCCTAGCATGATAAAGAAGATTCAAAGAGAGTGAGATGCCAGCTCCTTTCATTCAGTCAGTAGCTTCAAACATTTCTGGTATATGAAAAACATGTTTTTCAATGGCAAAAATCAATGAATATTGTAAATGCACAAACAGTAATATCTCCACATTGCACGGTGCAATTCTGAAATTTTTAGCTTTTTCCTGTTAATCCTAGCATGATAAAGAAGATTCAAAGAGAGTGAGATGCCAGCTCCTTTCATTCAGTCAGTAGCTTCAAACATTTCTGGTATATGAAAAACATGTTTTTCAATGGCAAAAATCAATGAATATTGTAAATGCACAAACAGTAATATCTCCACATTGCAAGGTGCAATTCTGAAATTTTTTGCTTTTTCCTGCTAATCCTAGCATGATAAAGAAGATTCAAAGAGAGTGAGATGCCAGCTCCTTTCATTCAGTCAGTAGCTTCAAACATTTCTGGTATATGAAAAACATGTTTTTCAATGGCAAAAATCAATGAATATTGTAAATGCACAAACAGTAATATCTCCACATTGCACGGTGCAATTCTGAAATTTTTAGCTTTTTCCTGTTAATCCTAGCATGATAAAGAAGATTCAAAGAGAGTGAGATGCCAGCTCCTTTCATTCAGTCAGTAGCTTCAAACATTTCTGGTATATGAAAAACATGTTTTTCAATGGCAAAAATCAATGAATATTGTAAATGCACAAACAGTAATATCTCCACATTGCAAGGTGCAATTCTGAAATTTTTTGCTTTTTCCTGTTAATCCTAGCATGATAAAGAAGATTCAAAGAGAGTGAGATGCCAGCTCCTTTCATTCAGTCAGTAGCTTCAAACATTTCTGGTATATGAAAAACATGTTTTTCAATGGCAAAAATCAATGAATATTGTAAATGCACAAACAGTAATATCTCCACATTGCAAGGTGCAATTCTGAAATTTTTTGCTTTTTCCTGCTAATCCTAGCATGATAAAGAAGATTCAAAGAGAGTGAGATGCCAGCTCCTTTCATTCAGTCAGTAGCTTCAAACATTTCTGGTATATGAAAAACATGTTTTTCAATGGCAAAAATCAATGAATATTGTAAATGCACAAACAGTAATATCTCCACATTGCACGGTGCAATTCTGAAATTTTTAGCTTTTTCCTGTTAATCCTAGCATGATAAAGAAGATTCAAAGAGAGTGAGATGCCAGCTCCTTTCATTCAGTCAGTAGCTTCAAACATTTCTGGTATATGAAAAACATGTTTTTCAATGGCAAAAATCAATGAATATTGTAAATGCACAAACAGTAATTTCTCCACATTGCAAGGTGCAATTCTGAAATTTTTTGCTTTTTCCTGCTCCTCTTAGCATGATAAAGAAGATTCAAAGAGAGTGAGATGCCAGCTCCTTTCATTCAGTCAGTAGCTTCAAACATTTCTGGTATATGAATAACATGATGTTTTTCAATGGCAAAAATCAATGAATATTGTAAATGCACAAACAGTAATTTCTCCGCATTGCAAGGTGCAATTCTGAAATTTTTAGCTTTTTCCTGTTAATCCTAGCATGATAAAGAAGATTCAAAGAGAGTGAGATGCCAGCTCCTTTCATTCAGTCAGTAGCTTCAAACATTTCTGGTATATGAAAAACGTTTTTCAATGGCAAAAATCAATGAATATTGTAAATGCACAAACAGTAATATCTCCACATTGCAAGGTGCAATTCTGAAATTTTTTGCTTTTTCCTGTTAATCCTAGCATGATAAAGAAGATTCAAAGAGAGTGAGATGCCAGCTCCTTTCATTCAGTCAGTAGCTTCAAACATTTCTGGTATATGAAAAACATGTTTTTCAATGGCAAAAATCAATGAATATTGTAAATGCACAAACAGTAATATCTCCACATTGCACGGTGCAATTCTGAAATTTTTAGCTTTTTCCTGTTAATCCTAGCATGATAAAGAAGATTCAAAGAGAGTGAGATGCCAGCTCCTTTCATTCAGTCAGTAGCTTCAAACATTTCTGGTATATGAAAAACATGTTTTTCAATGGCAAAAATCAATGAATATTGTAAATGCACAAACAGTAATATCTCCACATTGCAAGGTGCAATTCTGAAATTTTTTGCTTTTTCCTGCTAATCCTAGCATGATAAAGAAGATTCAAAGAGAGTGAGATGCCAGCTCCTTTCATTCAGTCAGTAGCTTCAAACATTTCTGGTATATGAAAAACATGTTTTTCAATGGCAAAAATCAATGAATATTGTAAATGCACAAACAGTAATATCTCCACATTGCACGGTGCAATTCTGAAATTTTTAGCTTTTTCCTGTTAATCCTAGCATGATAAAGAAGATTCAAAGAGAGTGAGATGCCAGCTCCTTTCATTCAGTCAGTAGCTTCAAACATTTCTGGTATATGAAAAACATGTTTTTCAATGGCAAAAATCAATGAATATTGTAAATGCACAAACTAATTTCTCCACATTGCAAGGTGCAATTCTGAAATTTTTTGCTTTTTCCTGCTCCTCTTAGCATGATAAAGAAGATTCAAAGAGAGTGAGATGCCAGCTCCTTTCATTCAGTCAGTAGCTTCAAACATTTCTGGTATATGAATAACATGATGTTTTTCAATGGCAAAAATCAATGAATATTGTAAATGCACAAACAGTAATATCTCCACATTGCACGGTGCAATTCTGAAATTTTTAGCTTTTTCCTGTTAATCCTAGCATGATAAAGAAGATTCAAAGAGAGTGAGATGCCAGCTCCTTTCATTCAGTCAGTAGCTTCAAACATTTCTGGTATATGAAAAACATGTTTTTCAATGGCAAAAATCAATGAATATTGTAAATGCACAAACTAATTTCTCCACATTGCAAGGTGCAATTCTGAAATTTTTTGCTTTTTCCTGCTCCTCTTAGCATGATAAAGAAGATTCAAAGAGAGTGAGATGCCAGCTCCTTTCATTCAGTCAGTAGCTTCAAACATTTCTGGTATATGAATAACATGATGTTTTTCAATGGCAAAAATCAATGAATATTGTAAATGCACAAACAGTAATTTCTCCGCATTGCAAGGTGCAATTCTGAAATTTTTAGCTTTTTCCTGTTAATCCTAGCATGATAAAGAAGATTCAAAGAGAGTGAGATGCCAGCTCCTTTCATTCAGTCAGTAGCTTCAAACATTTCTGGTATATGAAAAACGTTTTTCAATGGCAAAAATCAATGAATATTGTAAATGCACAAACAGTAATATCTCCACATTGCAAGGTGCAATTCTGAAATTTTTTGCTTTTTCCTGTTAATCCTAGCATGATAAAGAAGATTCAAAGAGAGTGAGATGCCAGCTCCTTTCATTCAGTCAGTAGCTTCAAACATTTCTGGTATATGAAAAACATGTTTTTCAATGGCAAAAATCAATGAATATTGTAAATGCACAAACAGTAATATCTCCACATTGCACGGTGCAATTCTGAAATTTTTAGCTTTTTCCTGTTAATCCTAGCATGATAAAGAAGATTCAAAGAGAGTGAGATGCCAGCTCCTTTCATTCAGTCAGTAGCTTCAAACATTTCTGGTATATGAAAAACATGTTTTTCAATGGCAAAAATCAATGAATATTGTAAATGCACAAACAGTAATATCTCCACATTGCAAGGTGCAATTCTGAAATTTTTTGCTTTTTCCTGCTAATCCTAGCATGATAAAGAAGATTCAAAGAGAGTGAGATGCCAGCTCCTTTCATTCAGTCAGTAGCTTCAAACATTTCTGGTATATGAAAAACATGTTTTTCAATGGCAAAAATCAATGAATATTGTAAATGCACAAACAGTAATATCTCCACATTGCACGGTGCAATTCTGAAATTTTTAGCTTTTTCCTGTTAATCCTAGCATGATAAAGAAGATTCAAAGAGAGTGAGATGCCAGCTCCTTTCATTCAGTCAGTAGCTTCAAACATTTCTGGTATATGAAAAACATGTTTTTCAATGGCAAAAATCAATGAATATTGTAAATGCACAAACAGTAATTTCTCCACATTGCAAGGTGCAATTCTGAAATTTTTTGCTTTTTCCTGCTCCTCTTAGCATGATAAAGAAGATTCAAAGAGAGTGAGATGCCAGCTCCTTTCATTCAGTCAGTAGCTTCAAACATTTCTGGTATATGAATAACATGATGTTTTTCAATGGCAAAAATCAATGAATATTGTAAATGCACAAACAGTAATTTCTCCGCATTGCAAGGTGCAATTCTGAAATTTTTAGCTTTTTCCTGTTAATCCTAGCATGATAAAGAAGATTCAAAGAGAGTGAGATGCCAGCTCCTTTCATTCAGTCAGTAGCTTCAAACATTTCTGGTATATGAAAAACGTTTTTCAATGGCAAAAATCAATGAATATTGTAAATGCACAAACAGTAATATCTCCACATTGCAAGGTGCAATTCTGAAATTTTTTGCTTTTTCCTGTTAATCCTAGCATGATAAAGAAGATTCAAAGAGAGTGAGATGCCAGCTCCTTTCATTCAGTCAGTAGCTTCAAACATTTCTGGTATATGAAAAACATGTTTTTCAATGGCAAAAATCAATGAATATTGTAAATGCACAAACAGTAATATCTCCACATTGCACGGTGCAATTCTGAAATTTTTAGCTTTTTCCTGTTAATCCTAGCATGATAAAGAAGATTCAAAGAGAGTGAGATGCCAGCTCCTTTCATTCAGTCAGTAGCTTCAAACATTTCTGGTATATGAAAAACATGTTTTTCAATGGCAAAAATCAATGAATATTGTAAATGCACAAACAGTAATATCTCCACATTGCAAGGTGCAATTCTGAAATTTTTTGCTTTTTCCTGCTAATCCTAGCATGATAAAGAAGATTCAAAGAGAGTGAGATGCCAGCTCCTTTCATTCAGTCAGTAGCTTCAAACATTTCTGGTATATGAAAAACATGTTTTTCAATGGCAAAAATCAATGAATATTGTAAATGCACAAACAGTAATATCTCCACATTGCACGGTGCAATTCTGAAATTTTTAGCTTTTTCCTGTTAATCCTAGCATGATAAAGAAGATTCAAAGAGAGTGAGATGCCAGCTCCTTTCATTCAGTCAGTAGCTTCAAACATTTCTGGTATATGAAAAACATGTTTTTCAATGGCAAAAATCAATGAATATTGTAAATGCACAAACAGTAATATCTCCACATTGCAAGGTGCAATTCTGAAATTTTTTGCTTTTTCCTGTTAATCCTAGCATGATAAAGAAGATTCAAAGAGAGTGAGATGCCAGCTCCTTTCATTCAGTCAGTAGCTTCAAACATTTCTGGTATATGAAAAACATGTTTTTCAATGGCAAAAATCAATGAATATTGTAAATGCACAAACAGTAATATCTCCACATTGCAAGGTGCAATTCTGAAATTTTTTGCTTTTTCCTGCTAATCCTAGCATGATAAAGAAGATTCAAAGAGAGTGAGATGCCAGCTCCTTTCATTCAGTCAGTAGCTTCAAACATTTCTGGTATATGAAAAACATGTTTTTCAATGGCAAAAATCAATGAATATTGTAAATGCACAAACAGTAATATCTCCACATTGCACGGTGCAATTCTGAAATTTTTAGCTTTTTCCTGTTAATCCTAGCATGATAAAGAAGATTCAAAGAGAGTGAGATGCCAGCTCCTTTCATTCAGTCAGTAGCTTCAAACATTTCTGGTATATGAAAAACATGTTTTTCAATGGCAAAAATCAATGAATATTGTAAATGCACAAACAGTAATTTCTCCACATTGCAAGGTGCAATTCTGAAATTTTTTGCTTTTTCCTGCTCCTCTTAGCATGATAAAGAAGATTCAAAGAGAGTGAGATGCCAGCTCCTTTCATTCAGTCAGTAGCTTCAAACATTTCTGGTATATGAATAACATGATGTTTTTCAATGGCAAAAATCAATGAATATTGTAAATGCACAAACAGTAATTTCTCCGCATTGCAAGGTTCAAGTCTGAAATTTTTTGCTTTTTCCTGCTCCTCTTAGCATGATAAAGAAGATTCAAAGAGAGTGAGATGCCAGCTACTTTCATTCAGTCAGTAGCTTCAATCATTTCTGGACGTTTTTCAATGGTAAAAATCAATGAATATTGTAAATGCACAAACAGTAATTTCTCCACATTGCAAGGTGCAATTCTGAAATTTTTTGCTTTTTCCTGCTCCTCTTAGCATGATAAAGAAGATTCAAAGAGAGTGAGATGCCAGCTCCTTTCATTCAGTCAGTAGCTTCAAACATTTCTGGTATATGAATAACATGATGTTTTTCAATGGCAAAAATCAATGAATATTGTAAATGCACAAACAGTAATTTCTCCACATTGCAAGGTGCAATTCTGAAATTTTTTGCTTTTTCCTGCTCCTCTTAGCATGATAAAGAAGATTCAAAGAGAGTGAGATGCCAGCTCCTTTCATTCAGTCAGTAGCTTCAAACATTTCTGGTATATGAATAACATGATGTTTTTCAATGGCAAAAATCAATGAATATTGTAAATGCACAAACAGTAATTTCTCCGCATTGCAAGGTGCAATTCTGAAATTTTTAGCTTTTTCCTGTTAATCCTAGCATGATAAAGAAGATTCAAAGAGAGTGAGATGCCAGCTCCTTTCATTCAGTCAGTAGCTTCAAACATTTCTGGTATATGAAAAACGTTTTTCAATGGCAAAAATCAATGAATATTGTAAATGCACAAACAGTAATATCTCCACATTGCAAGGTGCAATTCTGAAATTTTTTGCTTTTTCCTGTTAATCCTAGCATGATAAAGAAGATTCAAAGAGAGTGAGATGCCAGCTCCTTTCATTCAGTCAGTAGCTTCAAACATTTCTGGTATATGAAAAACATGTTTTTCAATGGCAAAAATCAATGAATATTGTAAATGCACAAACAGTAATATCTCCACATTGCACGGTGCAATTCTGAAATTTTTAGCTTTTTCCTGTTAATCCTAGCATGATAAAGAAGATTCAAAGAGAGTGAGATGCCAGCTCCTTTCATTCAGTCAGTAGCTTCAAACATTTCTGGTATATGAAAAACATGTTTTTCAATGGCAAAAATCAATGAATATTGTAAATGCACAAACAGTAATATCTCCACATTGCAAGGTGCAATTCTGAAATTTTTTGCTTTTTCCTGCTAATCCTAGCATGATAAAGAAGATTCAAAGAGAGTGAGATGCCAGCTCCTTTCATTCAGTCAGTAGCTTCAAACATTTCTGGTATATGAAAAACATGTTTTTCAATGGCAAAAATCAATGAATATTGTAAATGCACAAACAGTAATATCTCCACATTGCACGGTGCAATTCTGAAATTTTTAGCTTTTTCCTGTTAATCCTAGCATGATAAAGAAGATTCAAAGAGAGTGAGATGCCAGCTCCTTTCATTCAGTCAGTAGCTTCAAACATTTCTGGTATATGAAAAACATGTTTTTCAATGGCAAAAATCAATGAATATTGTAAATGCACAAACTAATTTCTCCACATTGCAAGGTGCAATTCTGAAATTTTTTGCTTTTTCCTGCTCCTCTTAGCATGATAAAGAAGATTCAAAGAGAGTGAGATGCCAGCTCCTTTCATTCAGTCAGTAGCTTCAAACATTTCTGGTATATGAATAACATGATGTTTTTCAATGGCAAAAATCAATGAATATTGTAAATGCACAAACAGTAATTTCTCCGCATTGCAAGGTGCAATTCTGAAATTTTTAGCTTTTTCCTGTTAATCCTAGCATGATAAAGAAGATTCAAAGAGAGTGAGATGCCAGCTCCTTTCATTCAGTCAGTAGCTTCAAACATTTCTGGTATATGAAAAACGTTTTTCAATGGCAAAAATCAATGAATATTGTAAATGCACAAACAGTAATATCTCCACATTGCAAGGTGCAATTCTGAAATTTTTTGCTTTTTCCTGTTAATCCTAGCATGATAAAGAAGATTCAAAGAGAGTGAGATGCCAGCTCCTTTCATTCAGTCAGTAGCTTCAAACATTTCTGGTATATGAAAAACATGTTTTTCAATGGCAAAAATCAATGAATATTGTAAATGCACAAACAGTAATATCTCCACATTGCACGGTGCAATTCTGAAATTTTTAGCTTTTTCCTGTTAATCCTAGCATGATAAAGAAGATTCAAAGAGAGTGAGATGCCAGCTCCTTTCATTCAGTCAGTAGCTTCAAACATTTCTGGTATATGAAAAACATGTTTTTCAATGGCAAAAATCAATGAATATTGTAAATGCACAAACAGTAATATCTCCACATTGCAAGGTGCAATTCTGAAATTTTTTGCTTTTTCCTGCTAATCCTAGCATGATAAAGAAGATTCAAAGAGAGTGAGATGCCAGCTCCTTTCATTCAGTCAGTAGCTTCAAACATTTCTGGTATATGAAAAACATGTTTTTCAATGGCAAAAATCAATGAATATTGTAAATGCACAAACAGTAATATCTCCACATTGCACGGTGCAATTCTGAAATTTTTAGCTTTTTCCTGTTAATCCTAGCATGATAAAGAAGATTCAAAGAGAGTGAGATGCCAGCTCCTTTCATTCAGTCAGTAGCTTCAAACATTTCTGGTATATGAAAAACATGTTTTTCAATGGCAAAAATCAATGAATATTGTAAATGCACAAACAGTAATATCTCCACATTGCAAGGTGCAATTCTGAAATTTTTTGCTTTTTCCTGTTAATCCTAGCATGATAAAGAAGATTCAAAGAGAGTGAGATGCCAGCTCCTTTCATTCAGTCAGTAGCTTCAAACATTTCTGGTATATGAAAAACATGTTTTTCAATGGCAAAAATCAATGAATATTGTAAATGCACAAACAGTAATATCTCCACATTGCAAGGTGCAATTCTGAAATTTTTTGCTTTTTCCTGCTAATCCTAGCATGATAAAGAAGATTCAAAGAGAGTGAGATGCCAGCTCCTTTCATTCAGTCAGTAGCTTCAAACATTTCTGGTATATGAAAAACATGTTTTTCAATGGCAAAAATCAATGAATATTGTAAATGCACAAACAGTAATATCTCCACATTGCACGGTGCAATTCTGAAATTTTTAGCTTTTTCCTGTTAATCCTAGCATGATAAAGAAGATTCAAAGAGAGTGAGATGCCAGCTCCTTTCATTCAGTCAGTAGCTTCAAACATTTCTGGTATATGAAAAACATGTTTTTCAATGGCAAAAATCAATGAATATTGTAAATGCACAAACAGTAATTTCTCCACATTGCAAGGTGCAATTCTGAAATTTTTTGCTTTTTCCTGCTCCTCTTAGCATGATAAAGAAGATTCAAAGAGAGTGAGATGCCAGCTCCTTTCATTCAGTCAGTAGCTTCAAACATTTCTGGTATATGAATAACATGATGTTTTTCAATGGCAAAAATCAATGAATATTGTAAATGCACAAACAGTAATTTCTCCGCATTGCAAGGTGCAATTCTGAAATTTTTAGCTTTTTCCTGTTAATCCTAGCATGATAAAGAAGATTCAAAGAGAGTGAGATGCCAGCTCCTTTCATTCAGTCAGTAGCTTCAAACATTTCTGGTATATGAAAAACGTTTTTCAATGGCAAAAATCAATGAATATTGTAAATGCACAAACAGTAATATCTCCACATTGCAAGGTGCAATTCTGAAATTTTTTGCTTTTTCCTGTTAATCCTAGCATGATAAAGAAGATTCAAAGAGAGTGAGATGCCAGCTCCTTTCATTCAGTCAGTAGCTTCAAACATTTCTGGTATATGAAAAACATGTTTTTCAATGGCAAAAATCAATGAATATTGTAAATGCACAAACAGTAATATCTCCACATTGCACGGTGCAATTCTGAAATTTTTAGCTTTTTCCTGTTAATCCTAGCATGATAAAGAAGATTCAAAGAGAGTGAGATGCCAGCTCCTTTCATTCAGTCAGTAGCTTCAAACATTTCTGGTATATGAAAAACATGTTTTTCAATGGCAAAAATCAATGAATATTGTAAATGCACAAACAGTAATATCTCCACATTGCAAGGTGCAATTCTGAAATTTTTTGCTTTTTCCTGCTAATCCTAGCATGATAAAGAAGATTCAAAGAGAGTGAGATGCCAGCTCCTTTCATTCAGTCAGTAGCTTCAAACATTTCTGGTATATGAAAAACATGTTTTTCAATGGCAAAAATCAATGAATATTGTAAATGCACAAACAGTAATATCTCCACATTGCACGGTGCAATTCTGAAATTTTTAGCTTTTTCCTGTTAATCCTAGCATGATAAAGAAGATTCAAAGAGAGTGAGATGCCAGCTCCTTTCATTCAGTCAGTAGCTTCAAACATTTCTGGTATATGAAAAACATGTTTTTCAATGGCAAAAATCAATGAATATTGTAAATGCACAAACAGTAATATCTCCACATTGCAAGGTGCAATTCTGAAATTTTTTGCTTTTTCCTGTTAATCCTAGCATGATAAAGAAGATTCAAAGAGAGTGAGATGCCAGCTCCTTTCATTCAGTCAGTAGCTTCAAACATTTCTGGTATATGAAAAACATGTTTTTCAATGGCAAAAATCAATGAATATTGTAAATGCACAAACAGTAATATCTCCACATTGCAAGGTGCAATTCTGAAATTTTTTGCTTTTTCCTGCTAATCCTAGCATGATAAAGAAGATTCAAAGAGAGTGAGATGCCAGCTCCTTTCATTCAGTCAGTAGCTTCAAACATTTCTGGTATATGAAAAACATGTTTTTCAATGGCAAAAATCAATGAATATTGTAAATGCACAAACAGTAATATCTCCACATTGCACGGTGCAATTCTGAAATTTTTAGCTTTTTCCTGTTAATCCTAGCATGATAAAGAAGATTCAAAGAGAGTGAGATGCCAGCTCCTTTCATTCAGTCAGTAGCTTCAAACATTTCTGGTATATGAAAAACATGTTTTTCAATGGCAAAAATCAATGAATATTGTAAATGCACAAACAGTAATATCTCCACATTGCACGGTGCAATTCTGAAATTTTTAGCTTTTTCCTGTTAATCCTAGCATGATAAAGAAGATTCAAAGAGAGTGAGATGCCAGCTCCTTTCATTCAGTCAGTAGCTTCAAACATTTCTGGTATATGAAAAACATGTTTTTCAATGGCAAAAATCAATGAATATTGTAAATGCACAAACAGTAATTTCTCCACATTGCAAGGTGCAATTCTGAAATTTTTTGCTTTTTCCTGCTCCTCTTAGCATGATAAAGAAGATTCAAAGAGAGTGAGATGCCAGCTCCTTTCATTCAGTCAGTAGCTTCAAACATTTCTGGTATATGAATAACATGATGTTTTTCAATGGCAAAAATCAATGAATATTGTAAATGCACAAACAGTAATTTCTCCGCATTGCAAGGTTCAAGTCTGAAATTTTTTGCTTTTTCCTGCTCCTCTTAGCATGATAAAGAAGATTCAAAGAGAGTGAGATGCCAGCTACTTTCATTCAGTCAGTAGCTTCAATCATTTCTGGACGTTTTTCAATGGTAAAAATCAATGAATATTGTAAATGCACAAACAGTAATTTCTCCACATTGCAAGGTGCAATTCTGAAATTTTTTGCTTTTTCCTGCTCCTCTTAGCATGATAAAGAAGATTCAAAGAGAGTGAGATGCCAGCTCCTTTCATTCAGTCAGTAGCTTCAAACATTTCTGGTATATGAATAACATGATGTTTTTCAATGGCAAAAATCAATGAATATTGTAAATGCACAAACAGTAATTTCTCCACATTGCAAGGTGCAATTCTGAAATTTTTTGCTTTTTCCTGCTCCTCTTAGCATGATAAAGAAGATTCAAAGAGAGTGAGATGCCAGCTCCTTTCATTCAGTCAGTAGCTTCAAACATTTCTGGTATATGAATAACATGATGTTTTTCAATGGCAAAAATCAATGAATATTGTAAATGCACAAACAGTAATTTCTCCGCATTGCAAGGTGCAATTCTGAAATTTTTAGCTTTTTCCTGTTAATCCTAGCATGATAAAGAAGATTCAAAGAGAGTGAGATGCCAGCTCCTTTCATTCAGTCAGTAGCTTCAAACATTTCTGGTATATGAAAAACGTTTTTCAATGGCAAAAATCAATGAATATTGTAAATGCACAAACAGTAATATCTCCACATTGCAAGGTGCAATTCTGAAATTTTTTGCTTTTTCCTGTTAATCCTAGCATGATAAAGAAGATTCAAAGAGAGTGAGATGCCAGCTCCTTTCATTCAGTCAGTAGCTTCAAACATTTCTGGTATATGAAAAACATGTTTTTCAATGGCAAAAATCAATGAATATTGTAAATGCACAAACAGTAATATCTCCACATTGCACGGTGCAATTCTGAAATTTTTAGCTTTTTCCTGTTAATCCTAGCATGATAAAGAAGATTCAAAGAGAGTGAGATGCCAGCTCCTTTCATTCAGTCAGTAGCTTCAAACATTTCTGGTATATGAAAAACATGTTTTTCAATGGCAAAAATCAATGAATATTGTAAATGCACAAACAGTAATATCTCCACATTGCAAGGTGCAATTCTGAAATTTTTTGCTTTTTCCTGCTAATCCTAGCATGATAAAGAAGATTCAAAGAGAGTGAGATGCCAGCTCCTTTCATTCAGTCAGTAGCTTCAAACATTTCTGGTATATGAAAAACATGTTTTTCAATGGCAAAAATCAATGAATATTGTAAATGCACAAACAGTAATATCTCCACATTGCACGGTGCAATTCTGAAATTTTTAGCTTTTTCCTGTTAATCCTAGCATGATAAAGAAGATTCAAAGAGAGTGAGATGCCAGCTCCTTTCATTCAGTCAGTAGCTTCAAACATTTCTGGTATATGAAAAACATGTTTTTCAATGGCAAAAATCAATGAATATTGTAAATGCACAAACTAATTTCTCCACATTGCAAGGTGCAATTCTGAAATTTTTTGCTTTTTCCTGCTCCTCTTAGCATGATAAAGAAGATTCAAAGAGAGTGAGATGCCAGCTCCTTTCATTCAGTCAGTAGCTTCAAACATTTCTGGTATATGAATAACATGATGTTTTTCAATGGCAAAAATCAATGAATATTGTAAATGCACAAACAGTAATTTCTCCGCATTGCAAGGTGCAATTCTGAAATTTTTAGCTTTTTCCTGTTAATCCTAGCATGATAAAGAAGATTCAAAGAGAGTGAGATGCCAGCTCCTTTCATTCAGTCAGTAGCTTCAAACATTTCTGGTATATGAAAAACGTTTTTCAATGGCAAAAATCAATGAATATTGTAAATGCACAAACAGTAATATCTCCACATTGCAAGGTGCAATTCTGAAATTTTTTGCTTTTTCCTGTTAATCCTAGCATGATAAAGAAGATTCAAAGAGAGTGAGATGCCAGCTCCTTTCATTCAGTCAGTAGCTTCAAACATTTCTGGTATATGAAAAACATGTTTTTCAATGGCAAAAATCAATGAATATTGTAAATGCACAAACAGTAATATCTCCACATTGCACGGTGCAATTCTGAAATTTTTAGCTTTTTCCTGTTAATCCTAGCATGATAAAGAAGATTCAAAGAGAGTGAGATGCCAGCTCCTTTCATTCAGTCAGTAGCTTCAAACATTTCTGGTATATGAAAAACATGTTTTTCAATGGCAAAAATCAATGAATATTGTAAATGCACAAACAGTAATATCTCCACATTGCAAGGTGCAATTCTGAAATTTTTTGCTTTTTCCTGCTAATCCTAGCATGATAAAGAAGATTCAAAGAGAGTGAGATGCCAGCTCCTTTCATTCAGTCAGTAGCTTCAAACATTTCTGGTATATGAAAAACATGTTTTTCAATGGCAAAAATCAATGAATATTGTAAATGCACAAACAGTAATATCTCCACATTGCACGGTGCAATTCTGAAATTTTTAGCTTTTTCCTGTTAATCCTAGCATGATAAAGAAGATTCAAAGAGAGTGAGATGCCAGCTCCTTTCATTCAGTCAGTAGCTTCAAACATTTCTGGTATATGAAAAACATGTTTTTCAATGGCAAAAATCAATGAATATTGTAAATGCACAAACAGTAATATCTCCACATTGCAAGGTGCAATTCTGAAATTTTTTGCTTTTTCCTGTTAATCCTAGCATGATAAAGAAGATTCAAAGAGAGTGAGATGCCAGCTCCTTTCATTCAGTCAGTAGCTTCAAACATTTCTGGTATATGAAAAACATGTTTTTCAATGGCAAAAATCAATGAATATTGTAAATGCACAAACAGTAATATCTCCACATTGCAAGGTGCAATTCTGAAATTTTTTGCTTTTTCCTGCTAATCCTAGCATGATAAAGAAGATTCAAAGAGAGTGAGATGCCAGCTCCTTTCATTCAGTCAGTAGCTTCAAACATTTCTGGTATATGAAAAACATGTTTTTCAATGGCAAAAATCAATGAATATTGTAAATGCACAAACAGTAATATCTCCACATTGCACGGTGCAATTCTGAAATTTTTAGCTTTTTCCTGTTAATCCTAGCATGATAAAGAAGATTCAAAGAGAGTGAGATGCCAGCTCCTTTCATTCAGTCAGTAGCTTCAAACATTTCTGGTATATGAAAAACATGTTTTTCAATGGCAAAAATCAATGAATATTGTAAATGCACAAACAGTAATTTCTCCACATTGCAAGGTGCAATTCTGAAATTTTTTGCTTTTTCCTGCTCCTCTTAGCATGATAAAGAAGATTCAAAGAGAGTGAGATGCCAGCTCCTTTCATTCAGTCAGTAGCTTCAAACATTTCTGGTATATGAATAACATGATGTTTTTCAATGGCAAAAATCAATGAATATTGTAAATGCACAAACAGTAATTTCTCCGCATTGCAAGGTGCAATTCTGAAATTTTTAGCTTTTTCCTGTTAATCCTAGCATGATAAAGAAGATTCAAAGAGAGTGAGATGCCAGCTCCTTTCATTCAGTCAGTAGCTTCAAACATTTCTGGTATATGAAAAACGTTTTTCAATGGCAAAAATCAATGAATATTGTAAATGCACAAACAGTAATATCTCCACATTGCAAGGTGCAATTCTGAAATTTTTTGCTTTTTCCTGTTAATCCTAGCATGATAAAGAAGATTCAAAGAGAGTGAGATGCCAGCTCCTTTCATTCAGTCAGTAGCTTCAAACATTTCTGGTATATGAAAAACATGTTTTTCAATGGCAAAAATCAATGAATATTGTAAATGCACAAACAGTAATATCTCCACATTGCACGGTGCAATTCTGAAATTTTTAGCTTTTTCCTGTTAATCCTAGCATGATAAAGAAGATTCAAAGAGAGTGAGATGCCAGCTCCTTTCATTCAGTCAGTAGCTTCAAACATTTCTGGTATATGAAAAACATGTTTTTCAATGGCAAAAATCAATGAATATTGTAAATGCACAAACAGTAATATCTCCACATTGCAAGGTGCAATTCTGAAATTTTTTGCTTTTTCCTGCTAATCCTAGCATGATAAAGAAGATTCAAAGAGAGTGAGATGCCAGCTCCTTTCATTCAGTCAGTAGCTTCAAACATTTCTGGTATATGAAAAACATGTTTTTCAATGGCAAAAATCAATGAATATTGTAAATGCACAAACAGTAATATCTCCACATTGCACGGTGCAATTCTGAAATTTTTAGCTTTTTCCTGTTAATCCTAGCATGATAAAGAAGATTCAAAGAGAGTGAGATGCCAGCTCCTTTCATTCAGTCAGTAGCTTCAAACATTTCTGGTATATGAAAAACATGTTTTTCAATGGCAAAAATCAATGAATATTGTAAATGCACAAACAGTAATATCTCCACATTGCAAGGTGCAATTCTGAAATTTTTTGCTTTTTCCTGTTAATCCTAGCATGATAAAGAAGATTCAAAGAGAGTGAGATGCCAGCTCCTTTCATTCAGTCAGTAGCTTCAAACATTTCTGGTATATGAAAAACATGTTTTTCAATGGCAAAAATCAATGAATATTGTAAATGCACAAACAGTAATATCTCCACATTGCAAGGTGCAATTCTGAAATTTTTTGCTTTTTCCTGCTAATCCTAGCATGATAAAGAAGATTCAAAGAGAGTGAGATGCCAGCTCCTTTCATTCAGTCAGTAGCTTCAAACATTTCTGGTATATGAAAAACATGTTTTTCAATGGCAAAAATCAATGAATATTGTAAATGCACAAACAGTAATATCTCCACATTGCACGGTGCAATTCTGAAATTTTTAGCTTTTTCCTGTTAATCCTAGCATGATAAAGAAGATTCAAAGAGAGTGAGATGCCAGCTCCTTTCATTCAGTCAGTAGCTTCAAACATTTCTGGTATATGAAAAACATGTTTTTCAATGGCAAAAATCAATGAATATTGTAAATGCACAAACAGTAATATCTCCACATTGCAAGGTGCAATTCTGAAATTTTTTGCTTTTTCCTGTTAATCCTAGCATGATAAAGAAGATTCAAAGAGAGTGAGATGCCAGCTCCTTTCATTCAGTCAGTAGCTTCAAACATTTCTGGTATATGAAAAACATGTTTTTCAATGGCAAAAATCAATGAATATTGTAAATGCACAAACAGTAATATCTCCACATTGCAAGGTGCAATTCTGAAATTTTTTGCTTTTTCCTGCTAATCCTAGCATGATAAAGAAGATTCAAAGAGAGTGAGATGCCAGCTCCTTTCATTCAGTCAGTAGCTTCAAACATTTCTGGTATATGAAAAACATGTTTTTCAATGGCAAAAATCAATGAATATTGTAAATGCACAAACAGTAATATCTCCACATTGCACGGTGCAATTCTGAAATTTTTAGCTTTTTCCTGTTAATCCTAGCATGATAAAGAAGATTCAAAGAGAGTGAGATGCCAGCTCCTTTCATTCAGTCAGTAGCTTCAAACATTTCTGGTATATGA